>NC_041388.1:105597744-105647014 GCF_002162155.2 Triticum dicoccoides
AGGCGGCATGCGGTGGCGGAGGCGGCTACACGCGACGGCGGTAGCGGCTGCTGCGCTGCTGCTGCTGCGGGGCGGGGCGGGGTGGTGGTGAGGTGGGGCGGCGGCAGCTATATAAGAGGGGGAGGGGGTCCGACTTGAGGGAGGGGCAGACCGTGGCAGCGGGGGCATCCAGGACTCCGGCCGGAGTCCGGCTCGGGCAGCGGGGGAGCGGGGAAGGCGGTGGCGCGGGACGGGCCGACTGGGCTTCGGCCGAGCTCGGTCCGGAAGCTTTTTTTAAATACGATTCCACCAAGAAAAATGCTAAATAAATAAAAATAAAAAAATAAAAATGCCAAAACAAATTTTCACTGTCTAAATAAAATATTTAGAACTTAGTGAACATTTTCTTGGCCTAAAATGCAATTTTTGATAAATGCATATTTTTTCTAATTCAAATAAAATAGCAATAAAATCCAAATAAATAATTTATTTGATTTTAATAATTTTTCCTCCAATATTTCTTTTGTTTTGGAGAAGTCATATTATCCCCTCTCATAGATTTTTAATATGAAATATTTTTGGAGATAAAAATAATTAAAACCAAAGTGATCCACTTTTCAATATTTGAGAAAAATCAAATATGAAAACAATAAAATCCCCAACTCTCTCCGTGGGTCCTTGAGTTGCTTAGGATTTTAGGATCACAAAGCCAAAATGCAAGAAAAATATGATATGCATATGATGACCTATGTATAACATTCCGAATTGAAAATTTCAGAAGTTACAAACCTACCCCCCTTAAGGTGAATCTCACCCTCGAGATTCGGGTTGGCTAGAAAATAGGTGTGGGTGGTCTTTCCGTAGATCATCCTCTCGTTCCTAGGTGGCTTCATCCTCGGTATGGTGGCTCCACTGAACTTTGCAAAACTTGATAACCTTGCTGCTGGTAACTCGGCTGGCAAACTCGAGAATCTTGACTGGTTTCTCCTCATAGGTCAGATCACTATCTAGTTGAATTGCTTCCAGGGGCACTGTATCTCTCAGAGGGATATCGGTCATCTCAGCATGGCACTTCAACTGGGAAACGTGAAACACATCATGAACTCCTGATAGTCCTTCGGGTAACTCCAACTTGTAGGCCACCTCTCCCATACGTTCCAAAACTCGGTATGGTCCTACAAATCTCGGGGCTAACTTTCCCTTGACTCCAAAACGTTTAACTCCTCGCAAAGGTGACACACGAAGATAGTCTCTATCTCCGATTTCATAGACTACCTCCTTGCGTTTTGAGTCTGCATAACTCTTCTTCCTGGATTGAGCTACCTTCAGTCTATCCCGTATCAACTTAACCTTCTCTTCTGACTCTTTGATCAAATCCGGTCCAAACAACTGGCGGTCTCCAACTTCATCCCACATCAACGGTGTCCTGCACCTTTTTGCATACAAAGCTTCGAAGGGTGCCATCTTCAGACTAGCTTGATAACTGTTGTTGTATGAGAACTCCGCGTAGGGAAAATTATCATCCCAACTAGATCCAAAATCTAGCGCACAAGCTCTCAACATGTCCTCCAGAATCTGATTGACTATCTCGGCCTATCCATCTGTTTGTTGATAAAAAGTTGTACTGAACTCTAGCCAAGTGCCCAAAGTCTGGTGCAGTCTAGTGCAGTTGGTGCAGACATACGATCCTGGTCCTATATATCTTGGCCAACTTTGCACTTGTATAGGTGGTTTTCACTGGGAGAAAGTGAGCCACTTTAGTCAGACGATCCACTACTACCCAAATAGAATCATATCCCGGTCGGGTCCTGGGTAATCCGGTGATGAAATCCATGCCAAGCTTGTCCCACTTCCATTTGGGTATTGGCATAGGCTGCAGTAATCCTACTAGCTTCTGATGTTCTGCCTTCACTCTCTGACATACATCACATACGGCTACATACTCGACAATATCCTTCTTCATACCAGTCCACCAGAAACACTCCTTCAAATCCAAATACATCTTGGTGTTTCCGGGGTGTATTGAATATGGCGAGTCATGAGCTTCCTGAAGTATCAACTTCCTGATCTCTGCATTATTGCGCACATAAACTCGGTCCTCAAACCACAAGGTGCCGTGCTCATCTTCACGAAAACCTTTGGCTTTTCCTTTGCTCATCTTCTCCTTTATCTCTGCAATTTCCTTATCATCCTTCCAAGCTTCTCGAATCTTTCCCAATAATGTCGACTGAATTTCCAATGCTGCAACAAAACCTCTAGGGACTATCTCCAAACGTAACTCCCTGAGATCTTCGGCTAACTCTATAGGCAATCCTCCGCTTACGAGGGTGTTGGCGTAACTCTTCCGGCTCAAAGCGTATGCTACAACATTGGCCTTGCCTGGATGGTAGTGCAGCTTCATATCATAATGCTTTATAAGTTCCAACCATCTCCTTTGCCTGAGATTCAACTCCTTCTGTGTGAAAATGTACTTCAAACTCTTATGATCCGTGTACACATCACAATGATTTCCAATAAGAAAATGTCTCTAGGTCTTGAGCGCATGCACTACTGCTGCTAACTCCAAATCATGCGTGGCATAATTCAACTCATGCGGTTGAAGCTAATGCGAGGCATATGAAACAACTCTTCCGTCTTGCATAAGTATGCCTCCAAGTCCTAAGCGAGATGCGTCACAATACACTTGGAAATCCTTGCGTATATCTGGCAGAATCAGCACTGGGGCTGTGACCAAATATTTCTTTAACTCGTGGAAACTTGCCTCACATTCATCTGTCCATTTGAACTTGGTGTCCTTCTTCAACAACTCCATTATAGGCTTCGCAATCTTAGAGAAATTCTCGATGAATCTCCGATAATATCCCGCAAGTCCAAGAAAACTGCGGATCTCTCCAGCTGAGGTGGGTGCTAGCCAGTCAGTGACTGACTGAACCTTGGTAGGATCTACTACTATACCTTCTCCTGATATAACATGTCCAAGGAATCCAACTTCCTTCAACCAAAACTCACATTTGTTGAACTTGGCGTATAACTGATGTTCCCTAAGCTTCTCGAGAACTAAACGCAAATGCTCCTTGTGTTCCTCTTCATTCTTCGAGTATACCAAAATGTCATCAATGAGCACCACGACAAATTTATCCAAGAATTCCATGAATACCTTATTCATCATACTCATGAAATAGGCAGGGCCGTTAGTCATTCCAAATGGCGTAACCATGTACTCATACAACCCGTACCTCATGGTGAAGGCTATCTTAGGTATATCCTGTTCTAGGATCTTCAGCTGGTGGTATCCTGATCAAAGATCGATCTTGGAAAATACTTTAGCTCCTTGCAGCTAGTCAAACAAATCATTGATCATCGGCAGTGGTACTTGTTCTGGATCATCACCTCATTTAATGCATGATAATCAACTACCATTCTCAAAGACTTATCTTTCTTCTCAACCAAGAGCACTGGGGCTCCCCATGGTGACGTACTTCGGCAAATGTAACCTTTCTCCACTAACTCCTTAATCTGTTTCTTAATCTCCTCCAGATCATTTGCGGACATCCGGTATGGTCTCTTCGATATTGGTCCGGTGCCTGGCAATAGTTCTATCAAAAACTCAATGTCTCGATCCGGTGGCATGCCTGGTAGCTCCTCTGGAAATACATCCGTATAATCCCTCACTGCAGGCACTTCCTCCTGAACAACTCCGGTGAGAGAATTTACGTGAGTCCTCTTCGGGGTATTCCTGGATACATACTTAATCCTTTTTCCCTCTAGGGTGGTGAGAAAAATTGACCTACTAGCACAATCAATGTTTCCTCCATATTTCGATAGCCAATCCATACCCAGTATCACGTCCAATCCTTGTGAATTTAGAATTATTAGGTCTGAGGGGGAGACAAGGCTACCAATGTTTAAAGGTAAGCGTTCACACCATTGGCTAGCCATATACTCTGCACCTGGTGAGCTTACTAGCAAGGGTGTCCTAAGGGCTAAGGTGGGTAACTTAAACTTGTCCACAAATCCCCTTGAAATGTATGAACGCAATGCACCAGTATCGAAAAGAACGAGAGCGGTAAATGACTCAACCAAAAACTTACCGATAACTACATCTGGCTGCTCTTCAACCTCCTCCACATTCACGTGGTTCACTTGTCCCTTGTTGAAAGGGTTGGGCTTCTTTCCATAGTTTCCATTGCCATTCCCATTCTTTCCTTCAGGACATTCAGTGGCGTAATGTCCAGTCTTCCCGCACTTGAAACAAATAACATGACTTAGATCCCTCTTGGTGGGTGTGGCTGGGTTAGAGCAGTTCTGATTGCTGCTTGCTCCATTCCCGTTTCCATTCTTGGGGCCACTGTGGTTATGCGAACTTCCTCCATTGTGATTATGGCATCCATGGTTGTGGGCATATCCTCTTGAGTTCAGGGTAAAACGAGGCTTCTGCTGAGCTCCTGAGTTGTACTTCCCTTGTCCATACTTCCTCTTGCGGCTCTCAATATGCTGATGCTTCCCTTCAATCATAAGAGCCTTGTCTACCAACTCCTGGTAGTTGTTAAATGTTGCCACCATTAACTGCATACTCATCTCATCATTCAGCCCTTCCATAAACTTCTCCTGCTTAGCGGCATCTGTGGCCACATCATCTGGGACATAGCGAGCTAACTTGCTAAACTCATCCACGTACTGCCTCATAGTACGGTTGCCCTGGCCTGGCATAAGTTGCGAAACTCACGCTTCTTCATGCTCATAGCTCCAGTTGAGACATGAGCAGTGCGGAATGCTTGCTGAAACTGCTCCCAAGTGACATTGGCTATAGGGAAAGTGGCTATGTAATTCTCCCACCATGAGGCTGCGGGTCCATCCAATTGATGTGCGGCAAAACGCACCATCTCAGCATCTGTGCAACCTGCGGTGGTCAACTCCCTTCCAATCTTGCGTAGCCAGTCATCAGCAACTATGGGCTCGGTGCCACTGGAAAACATCGGCAGTTGTAACCTCAGAAAATGGGCTAAGTTGTCAACTAGAGGGGGTGGCGGTGGGTTGCTGTTATTGTTGTTGTTGTTGCCTTGATCCTGAACTAGCAACTGCATCAATGTATTCTGCTGTTGGATCAACTGTGTGAGCTCTGGTGGGAAGACAAATCTAGGGTCACGTCTCAGAGGCATCTGATGGGTTTAGAGGGGAGAGATTAGAATAGAATGAGGTCTAGTGAGAAAGCACTACCCATATGCACATGAGACAAACACAATCATATCACACCAAAACAATTTCAAACAAAGGCATACAATCGATCTAACTATCGTTAAAGTGCTCGGACTAAATATATACATGGGGGAAATACTACTAATAATATGGTGGTCTACTAGAAATTTTGATCGGTAGAAGACTCCATGATATCTGCCCCAGCTTCGTCTTCATAATCATCATCACTGGGGTCGGAGTTGGTCTCATCGATGATGATGTAGTCCTTGGGATGGTCGTCATCTCCTCCTGGCGCAGGGTCTCCCATGAAGACTCCTAGCTTCCTTGACAGGTCGTCATTCTTCTCCACTAGTATGGTGATTTCCTCCTCGTATCCGTCGTGTGTAGACTTGAGTTCCTCTTCTAGCTCCATGTTTCTAGTTATCAACTTCTTCAGATCTATCATGCTTGCGCACATTTGGTTCTCCTGGCGACGAATGTGCTGCTTTAACTCCTGGATGTAAGCTTCAATGGACCCATCCTTCCTGGTGCTGATCATATTCCATTGCTCATCTCGGCGCCCACATATCTGGTAGATAGTGTCCTTAAAATCCCTGTGATAAACTTCGCCAATGCGTCCTATGGCGATGTGGGCTGCCATGCTCTTTCCTAGACTCCAGGTTGGTGCATCAAAGGAAAACTCTATGGGCTCAGTTACTGGCGTGAATGTCCTTCCTGGAACTTGAACTTGAATCATCCAACGCTCCTCTTCTGGTAAAGTGGCGGTGTAGGTCCCGATGAAGCTTGGTATTCCAATGTTCAGGTACCTAGTGACTTCCTTCAAGTGTTGTCCAAAAGGTGTGTCTTCGTCCGGCTTTGCAAACTTGTTCCTTGTGTCCGCCATCCTATAGAGTAGAATATGGAGAGAAGTCAGAAATGAGTAGAGAAGACTGACCTATGGCTCACCTTAGTGGTCATGTCCTACATTCAGTGTGTGCTCTAATACTATATTGTAGCGATCCGACCTCAAATGGTCGAATCTCTGTGCATAAGTGTCATCCCTGGATCGGTAATGCTGACACACACAGTACTTCGAAGGATGTATAATAGAGTAGCAATCACACACTTATTACATCAATAGTCTCAAAAGAGAACTTATTACAATAAATATGGCTTAAGGCCATCTAAATAAGATAACAGCAGAAGACTTGGAAGATAAAGTGAGTCCATCAACTCCAACGGCATAGTTGAGTGCACGACGACGACCTAGCGCACCTTACTCTTCGTCTGAAAAGTCTGCTACATGATATGTTGCAGCTCGAAACAGTTCAGCACATGGAATATGCTGGCAAGATAACACAGTAAAGCAATGAACAAGTAAAATCTATCACTACATGCATATGAGGCTGGTGGAGGCTCTATGGTTATAACGATTTTTGCGAAAAGCCAACTTTTTCCTACAGAAAAGGATTATATTTATTTAACTATCATGGTAGTTGTTAAACATTGAGAAGGTTCCTCCAACTCAATCCCAATTAAACGGTATTAATAACCCAACAACTTAATTAAAAGAGTGATGAGATCAACATGATAATCCAAGAACCAGATACTCAAGATGTCCATAACCGGGGACACGGCTAACCATGATTAGATTTGTACACTCTACAGAGGTTTGCGCACTTTTCCCCACAAGACTCGATCTCCTTCGTTGGATTTCTCGCACTACAAGGTGTTTGAGAAACGGATGACCGAGAAATAGTTTTTCAGAAGCATTAACTCTAACCCCGGGTAGACCGTACCAACCTACATCCCCTACATCTGCTAGCCTACCACTGGAAGAGGTCATGCAACTTACTCTACTATGCTAGAGCCCATAATAGCTTGTGGCTGCACATGGAAGTTTCTAGCATGAATAATCTTATGATCCCTTTGAGCCTGGGTGGCGAACCATAGGCTGATCACACGGGTACTCCGGGATATCCTAGGACAACACTGGATTCTCCAGGCGCCCGCAACCAATCCACCCAGATGTGTATTTAAGTAGCCACCTTAAGTTAACCATTAATTAACAATCTCACATCTGTCATGGATACACTCAAACCCAATCCACATCTACGAGCATAGCATAGCGATATAAGCATAACATAGAAGTAACTCCCAAGGGTTTGATAATAAAAGGGCGATAGGTTCTACCTCATTATCTACTTCCCAAAACCCACATGTTAAGAGATCCTACTCATGCAATGTTTGAGGGTTGTAACTAATGCATAAAACTGGGTAAGAAAAGAGTATGATCAAAGTGTTACTTGCCTTGCTGATGATCCGCAAAACCTAGTGACTCATAGTAGCACGCTGCGCACTCCGGGAATTCTATCGCAAACAAACAATAGCATACATAAGAACTCCAGTAAGGATGCAAGGGTAAAACTCAAATAAGAATATCCAAACTGAAATTTCAACTGAAGGTCTTCGATTTGCAAAAAGAAACAATCGAATCGGAGCTACGGAACTGAAACTACGGTTAAAAGAACTTCGAATACAAATCTGCTTGAAACCAAATTTTAAAATTTTCAAAACCTTATTCAAGTTGATTAAACAGAAAGAGGGGCTCGAGACGAAGATTTTGGCGGTGGTTTCACTGGGTTTGGACAAACGGTTTAGAAACAGTGAGGGTTTGAAGATCAGGGGCTAATCTGCGATAAAAGTAATCGTGGATAGGTCCCTGGCCGAAAATGAAACTAAAAGAAAAGACTAACGGGCGTTCACTGTCTGAACCTAACCGGTGAACAACGTTCGTTAAAACGAACGAACGGATGAATGTCCACTAAACAACTAAACCGGAAAAAACGAAACTAGGGTTTTTGAGAAAACTGGCGGTTTTACCTAAAACCAAAAAAATGCGTCGAAAACCGGCGAGGTCAATGGCGGGCTTTCCGGTGAGCAGCGAGGCTCGGCGAGGCGAGGTGCGGCGTGGCGCGGGCGGCACGGCGCTGTGGCGACGGGGCGGCTGCAGGCAGTAGGCGGCGGCGGAGGCGGCTGCAAGCGGCCGCGGCGGCGGCTGCTGCGCTGCTGCTACTTCTGCGGGGCGGGCGGGGTGGTGGTGAGGTGGGCCGGCGGTGACGGCTATATAAGAGGGGGAGGGGTCCGACTTGGGGGAGGTGCAGGCCGCGGCGGCGGGGGCATCCCCGACTCCGGCCAGAGTCCGGCTTGGGCACGCGGGCGAGCGGGGAAGGCGGTGGCGCGGGACGGGCCGACTGGGCTTCGGCCCAGCCCGGTCTGGAAGATTTTTTTAAATACCATTCCCCTAAGAAAAATCCTAAATAAATAAAAAAATCTAAAAATGCCAAAACAAATTTTCACTGTCTAAATAAAATATTTAGAACTTAGTGAACATTTTCTTGGCCTAAAATGCAATTTTTGAAAAATGCATATTTTTTCTAATTCAAATAAGATAGCCATAAAATCCAAATAAATAATTTATTTGATTTTAATAATTTGTCCTCCAATATTTTTTTGTTTTGGAGAAGTCATATTATCCCCTCTCATATATTTTTAATATGAAATATTTTCGACGAGAAAAATAATTAAAACCAAAGTGATCCACTTCTCAATATTTAAGAAAAAAATAAAATATGAAAACAATAAAATCCACAACTCTCTCCGTGGGTCCTTGAGTTGCTTAGGATTTTAGGATCACAAAGGCAAAATGCAAGAAAAATATGATATGCATATGATGACCTATGTATAACATTCCAAATTGAAAATTTGGGATGTTACATGTATCTATAATTTTTATTGTTCCATGCTATTATAGTATCAATCTGGGATGTTTTATATGAAAGTATGTGTCATTTTTTGGGACTAACCATTAACATAGTGTAACACCCACGACGCAGCAATATCTCCCACGTGTCGAGGCATGACTTAGAGGCATAACCGCATGGTGGTTTAGTCGCAAGTGGGGCAATCTTCACACAATCCCATGTACTGAATAAGAAAGGGATAAAGAGTAGGCTTACAATCGCCAATTCACACAAATAACATGTTAAGCCTACATCATCTAGAGTACAATCAAAGGTCCGACTACAGAACCAAATAAAGGAAGACAACCCCAAATGCTAGATCCCCGATCGTCCCAACTGGGCTCCACTACAGATCATCAGGAAACGAAACATAGTAACAACCTAGATCCTCGTCGAACTCCCACTTGAGTTTGGTAGCATCACCTGCACTAGTATCCTCGGCACCTACAACTGTTTGGAAGTATCCGTGAGTCACGAGGACTCAGCAATCTCACATCCGCGAGATCAATACTATTTAAGCTTATAGGTAGGATAGGGTAATGAGGTGGAGCTGCAACAAGCGCTAAGCAAATACGGTGGCTAACATACGCAAATAAGAGCAAGAAGAGAAGCAATGCAACGGTCGAAAAGCTATAAGTGATCAAGAAGTGATCCTGAAACTACTTACATTCAAGCATAACACAAGACCGTGTTCACTTCCCGGACTCCGCCGAAAAGAGACCATCACGGCAACACACGCGGTTGATTCATTTTAATTAAGTCATGTGTCAAGTTCTCTACAACCGGATATTAACAAATTCCCATCTGCCACATAACAGCGGGCACGGCTCTCAAAAGTTTATACCTGCAGGGGTGTCCCAACTTAGCCCATCACAAGATCTCATGGTCAACGAAGGATATTCCTTCTCCCGAAAAGACCCGATCAGTCTCAGAATCCCGGTTACAAGACATTTCGACAATGGTAAAATAAGACCAGCAAGACCGCCCGATGTGCCGAAAATCCCAATAGGATCTGCACATATCTCGTTCTAAGGGCAACACTGGATGAGCACTCCGTACAACTAAAACCAGCCCTCAAGTTTCCCCGAGGTGGCGCTGGAAAGGACTCTAGTTCAGACCAACACTTAGACAAGCACTGGCCTGAGGGGGTTAAAATAAAGATGACCCTCGGGTTAATTACTCCCAAGGGAAAGGTACATGTTGTTAGGCAAATGTAAACCCAAGGTTGGGCCTTGCTGGAGGAGTTTTATTCAAAGCGAACTGTCAAGGGGTTCCCATAACACCCAACCGCATAGGGAACGCAAAATCAAGAAACATAACATCGGTATGATGGAAACTAGGGCGGCAAGAGTGGAACAAAACACCAGGCATAAGGCCGAGTGAGGGAGTCCTGGACTAGGGGGTGTTCGGATAGCCGGACTATACCTTCAGCCGGACTCCTGGACTATGAAGACACAAGATTGAAGACTCCATCCCGTGTCCGGAAGGGACTTTCCTCGGCGTGGAAGGCAAGCTTGGTGATACGGATATGAAGATCTCCTACCATTGTAACCGACTTTGTGTAACCCTAACCCTATCCAGTGTCTATATAAACCGGAGGCTTTTAGTCCGTAGGACAACATACACATCAACAATCATACCATAGGCTAGCTTCTAGGGTTTAGCCTCTTCGATCTCGTGGTAGATCTACTCTTGTACTACCCATATCATCAATATTAATCAAGCAGGACGTAGGGTTTTATCTCCATCGAGAGGGCCCGAACCTGGGTAAAACTTCGTGTCCCTTGCCTCCTGTTACCATCCGGCCTAGACGCACAGTTCGGGACCCCCTACCCGAGATCCGCCGGTTTTGACACCGACATTGGTGCTTTCATTGAGAGTTCCTCTGTGTCGTCGCCGTCAGGCTCGATGGCTCCTACAATCATCGATACCGATGCGGTCCAGGGTGAGACCTTCCTCCCCGGACAGATCTTCGTCTTTGGCGGCTTCGCACTGCTGGCCAATTCGCTTGGCCGTCTGGAGCAGATCGAAAGCTACGCCCCTGGCCGTTAGGTCAGATTTGGAAGTTTGAACTACACGGCTGACATCCGCGGGGACTTGATCTTCGACGGATTCAAGCCACTTTCGAGCGCGCCGCACTGTCATGACGAGCATGATCTAGCTCTGCCGCCGAACAGTGCCCTGGAGGCCGCACCCGCATCGGCTCCGACCCTTAGTTCGGAGCCAACTGCGCCGATCGAGGATGGGTGGTTGGATGCCACCTCGGGGGCTGCGACCCCAACGGCGATTAAGCCAAGCACCAGCCCCGTACTCTGCAAGGCTCGTGACTCCAAGGAGCCGGACTCCTCTCCGGACTCCGAACCCTCTGCGCCCCTACCGATCGAATCCGATTGGGCGCCGATCATGGAGTTCACTGCCACGGACATCTTTCAGCACTCGCCTTTCGGCGATATCCTGAAGTCACTGAAGTCTCTCTCTTTATCAGGAGAGCCCTGGCCGGACTATGGTCAGCAAGGTTGGGGTACGGACGATGAAGAAATTCAAAGCCCACCCACCACCCACTTTGTGGCCACTGTCGATGACTTAACCGACATGCTCGACTTCGACTCCGAAGACATCGACGGTATGGACGCCGATGAAGGAGATGATGAAGAACCAGCGCCTACTAGGCCCTGGAAAGCCACCTCATCGTATGACATATACATGGTGGACACCCCAAAAGAGGGAGATGGCGATGGAACGGCGGAGGATGACCCCTCCAAGAAACAGCCTAAGCGTCGGCGTCAGCGGCGCCGCTCAAAATCCCGCCAAAACAAACAAGGTGATTCCAGCACGGGAGATAATAATACTCCAGAAAGCGTCGAAGAAAACCCCCTCCAGCAAGATTTAGCACAGGAGGATGGAGAAACCAGCCCTCATGAGAGAGCGGCAGACAGAGAGGTCGAGGACGATAATTATATGCCTCCCTCCGAAGACGAGGCAAGCCCTGACGACGACGAATTCGTCGTGCCAGAGGATCCCGTCGAGCAAAAGCGTTTTCAACGCAGGCTTATGGCCACGGCAAGAAGCCTCAAGAAAAAACAGCAACAACTTAGAGCTGATCAAGATTTGCTAGTCGACAGATGGACTGAAGTCCTTGCGGCCGAAGAGCATATACTCGAACGCCCCTCCAAGAGCTACCCAAAGCGCAGGTTGCTACCCCAATTAGAGGAGGAAGCACTTGATGCGGCCGACCGGCCAGCTCGTGGTCGCGACAGAGAGGCCTCTCGGCCCTCCACTCAAGCCGCACCCCGTACCAAGGCACGGGAATATGCGTCGGACTTACGAGACATGTTGGAGGACAAGACAAGGCAAACAAGATCGATCTATGGATCGCGTGGGCGCCCCACGGCTTGAGACGGTAACCGTCACGCCGACCAGAAATTCCGCGGGGCCGAACACAGTAGACAAGGCTCATTGGAGCTACGTCATGATATAGCCCAGTACAGAGGCGCCGCACACCCACTCTGCTTTACAGACGAAATAATGGAACGTCAAATCCCCGAGGGTTTCAAACCCGTAAACATCGAATCATATGATGGCACAACAGATCCTGCGGTATGGATCGAGGATTATCTCCTTCATATCCACATGGCCCGCGGCGATGATTTCCACGCCATCAAATACCTCCCACTCAAGCTTAAAGGACCAGCTCGGCATTGGCTTAACAGCTTGCCAACAGGATCAATCAATTGTTGGGAGGACCTGGAAGCCGCATTCCTCAACAATTTCCAGGGCACTTATGTGCGACCACCAGACGCCGATGACCTAAGTCACGTAATTCAGCAGCCAGAGGAATCGGCCAGGCAATTCTGGACACGGTTCCTAACAAGGAAAAATCAAATAGTCGACTGTCCGGACGCTGAGGCCCTAGCAGCCTTCAAGCACAATATCCGTGATGAGTGGCTAGCCCGGCACCTTGGACAGGAAAAACCGAAATCTATGGCAGCACTAACGACACTCATGACCCACTTTTGCGCGGGAGGAGACAGCTGGCTTGCTCGTAGCAACAATATGACCAAGAACCCTGGTAATTCGGACACCAGGGACAGTAATGGCAGGTCGCGTCGCAACAAGCAGAAGTGCCACATTAACGGCGACAATGCTGAGGATACGGCAGTTAATGCCGGATTCAGAGGCTCCAAATCTCGTCAGCGGAAAAAGCCATTCAAAAGGAATCCTGGGGGCCCGTCCAGTTTGGACCGAATACTCGACCGCTCGTGCCAGATACATGGCACCCCCGAAAAGCCGGCCAATCACACCAACAGGGATTGTTGGGTGTTCAAGCAGGCAGGCAAGTTAAACACCGAAAATGAAGACAAGGGGCTGCATAGAGATGACAACGAGGAGCTCCGGCCGCCGAACAATAGTGGACAGAAGGGTTTTCCCCCACAAGTGCGGACGGTGAACATGATATACGCAACCCACGTCCCCAAAATGGAGCGGAAGCGCGCGTTAAGGGACGTATACGCGGTAGAGCCAGTCGCCCCAAAGTTCAACCCATGGTCCTCCTGCCCGATCACCTTTGATCGAAGGGACCATCCCACTAGCATCCGTCATGGCGGATTCGCCGCATTGGTCCTAGACCCAATCATTGACGGATTTCATCTCACTAGAGTCCTTATGGACGGCGGCAGCAGCCTGAATCTGCTTTACCAGGATACAGTGCGGAAAATGGGCATAGATCCCTCGAGGATTAAGCCAACCAAAACAACCTTTAAAGGTGTAATACCAGGTGTAGAGGCCAGATATACAGGCTCAGTCACACTTGAAGTGGTCTTCGGATCTCCGGATAATTTCCGAAGCGAGGAGTTAATCTTCGACATAGTCCTGTTTCACAGAGTTTATCACGCACTGCTCGGGCGAACCGCATTCGCTAAGTTCAATGTGGTACCGCACTACGCATACCTTAAGCTCAAGATGCCAGGCCCTCGAGGAGTAATTACGGTCAATGGAAACACCGAACGCTCCCTCCGAACGGAGGAGCACACGGCGGCCCTTGCAGCGGCAGTACAAAGCAGCCTCTCTAGGCAGTTCTCCAGTCCGGCCGCTAAACGACCGGACACCATCAAGCGCGCCCGGAGTAACCTACAACAAGACCGCCTGGCACGATCCGAGCAGGCGTAGCAATGCGGCCCCAACCCCAACCATCACAAAAAGGCGACGCCAGTACTTCGTGTACATAACTACGCTCTAGAGATACCATGGGTACAGGGGGACGGGCACCATCACGGCACGCCCAAAAATACGGCTTAAACCGTACCAGGGGCTACCGATTTTTTTATTTTTCTCTTACTTTCAGGACTCCATCCTTCGGAAGGCCTGTTCGGCAGTTCAATTGCCACACAAATGATGCAAGAACCAGGGAAGCAGACAAGCCACGCCGCAGTATGGAACTCCCAGGTGGTCTCTATCACGAGTAGTATACCTATTCCGCATATTATTCCGCAACTTGCCCCTGGAACGGACATGTTAACTAGTCCAACCTTCCACTTATCGCATTATTTATATCGTTCTGCTTTGATCGCAGCCCTTTTTAATAAACAATGCATAGCTTTCGTCTATTTTTGCATTACCTTTTTTCTTTTTATGTATGTTCCTTAACGACATGTTGCACCCGTACACGTTGGTATGGCCAAAATACGCCAGGGGCTTTAGTACCCCTCAATATGGTGTGAGAAGTCCGAACACTTTAACAAGTGCGGCACCCCGAACTTATAGCATTATATGCATCGGCTCCGAATCATGTCTTGGGTCAATAGTTGGGTTTGCCCGGCTCCTATGTTTTGGTGCCTTACGTTCCGCTATATCAGCTAAGGTAGCACTAGGAGAACCACTGCGATTGTGCCCCAGTTGAGCTGGGTCGAGCACCTCAGTGGAGAAAGCTAAAACTGACTGTCATGATGAAGCGAGAGCTGGTCGCTGTTCAAGAGGTTTTTCGAGTCCCTAAAGACTTATGCCGCTTAGGGCGAGGAGCCGGCTCTGTCCGGCCAAGGCATGGATAGCGCCCCGAACTCGGTCTTTCGAATACCAGGGGCTTCGCCGAAATTTAAAATTATAGAATTCTATGGCTAAGTTAGAGTGTTCACGCATTATAGTCCGATTGCCTCGTTCGTTGGGCTGAGCGCCTCCCTCGAAGGACCCAAACATGGGAAAAAGAGCGCTCAGCTTTATCCCCGAACACCCCAGCACTAGCGGCACGGGGGTAGAAGCCGATGACTCACCATCTCTCAGAATTGATAAACAGCCGCACAGAAGGTAATATTTTAAATTCCAACAGCATTGCTTAGCGCATATAAACAAGTTTTCAGCGCACAGGACAAAACGAGCAAGTTTCACTCAAAAGTTACATCCCTAGAACATTCATCCGCCACAAGGAGGGCACCCTTCAGAACATCCTTATAGTAATTCTCGGGCTTGCGATGCTCTTTCCCCGGTGGTGGCCCGTCCTTCACCAGCTTCTCAGCATCCAGCTTGCCCCAATGCACCTTAGCACGGGCAAGGGCCCTACGGGCACCTTTAATGCAGACGGAGCGCTTGATGACTTCGAGCCTTGGACAAGCCTCCACCAACCGCCGCACCAGCCCGAAATAGCTCCCAGGCAGAGCCCCTCCAGGCCACAGCCGAACAATGAGGCCCTTCATGGCCTGTTCGGCCGCCTTGTGGAGCTCGACCAATTGCTTCAGCTGGTCGCTCAGGGGCACGGGGTGTCCGGCCTCAGTATACTGAGACCAGAACACCTTCTTTGTCGAGCTGCCCTCCTCGGCTCGGTAGAATGCGGCGGCATCGGATACACTCCAGGGAAGATCTGCGAACGCTCCTGGAGAGCTCCGGATTCGGGTAAGTAACAAGTAACTCATGTTTATGTGTTTGCTTTGCATAAAGAATGCCTTACTCGCCGCTATCTTCTTCACCTCATCTAACTCCTGGAGGGTCTTCTGGGATTCGGCCTTGGCAGACTTGGCGTTTTCAATAGCCACCGCGAGCTCGGACACTCACGTCTTTGAGTCAAGCTCCAAACTCTCATGTTTTTTCATGAGAGCCTGGAGCTCTTGCCGCACCTTGCCAGCCTCGGCCTCATACTTCTCCCGCTCGGTGCGCTCCAAGGCCGCCCTCTTCTCGGCCTCGACCAGCGCCTGCTTAAGGGTCGCCACTTCAGACATGGCCCCTAAAATAGCCACGATAATCCTGTCATTCTTTGCAATTGCACCTTTTTATATATATTTACATGGTATTTATTACCTTCATTGTCCTCGAGCTACTTCTTGGCACGCCCGAGCTCTTGCTCGGACCGCTCGAGGTTCTGCTTTAGCGTGTCCACTTCCGTAGTCAGTGCGGCAGACGCAAGCAGGGAAGCCTGCATATGCATATTGACTCATTTTTGTTAGACTCCTGCGAATTCTATTTGATCCTCTATTCGGCTTTTCTTCCCGAACGCCAAACAGAGCATCAGGGGCTACTGTCTATGCGGTACTATTATTTACACATTCTTTACTTACCTCAAAGCCTGTCAAAAGGCTAGTACAAGCTTCAGTCAGTCCGCTCTTGGCGGACTGAACCTTCTGGACCACCTCACTCATAATAGCGCTGTGCTCCTCGTCGATGGAGGCGCCTTGGAGCGCCTCCAACATATTGTCCGGCGCCTCCGGTTGGACGTGGGCCGCCGGCACGGTGGACTTGCTCCTCTTGGAAGGAGGTCCCCCGACGGACTCTGGAACCTTTGAAGGTTCCGGAGCGGTGTCCGGCCTAGAGCCGGACTTGGAGCCCTAAGGGGTTTCATCCCCTTTACTCCTGGAGTCCGGGAGGTCGCCTTGCAACGCCTCCAGGACCACCTCCTCCTGGCTTGGAACCTACTGGGACAACACTTCGGTGTCATCCGTAGGACGGGGGAGGAAGCCGTCGGAAGCGAGTTCACATCCGACGAATCCAGTGAGCCGCTCGATGACGTGTCGAGCCGGTCTTTGGGTGGGCTACATAAACATATTCGACGTAAGGGAAAGCTGTGAAATAAACGAATACTATGAATTACTCTGGTATCCGGATACTTATGATTTTGCCAGGGGCTTGGCCCTGGGCTGCCACTCCTCTCCGCCGTCGGCGTCGGTGGAGTAGTCCGGAGAAAGGGTTTTCCCCTTCTTGGACCCTCCGGCCTCCCCAGAGAGGGCGGCCTTCCTTTTCTTCTCTCCTCCCGCTGGAGGGGCAGAGTTCTCCTCTTCTTCCTCCTTGTCTTCACGGGACTAATGCGCCTCGAAGCCATCGGATGATGGACCCAATACCTCCTGGCGCCGGGCACTCTTCCGAGTCCCCGCGGCCTTTTTCGCGGCCTTCTTCTCCGGCACCACATAGGGTGCCGAAACCAGCAGCTTCGCCAAGCGAGCGTCCGTTGGGCCTTTGGGCAAAGGAGCCAGACAGTTGATCTGTCTGGACGTCACCTGCCAATCCTGTCAAAGGCAAGGGAGCTTAGATCCCGCATGGAGTCAAACTATGAAAAACTGATACCCTGTAAAAGGAAGAAAACAGCTTACCGCGAGAGCGTGACGCTGCGCACTGAATCCGCGATCCTCGGTAGCGGATGCAGGAGCCTCGGTGCCTTTGAAAAGCACCTTCCAGGCATCTTCGTACGTTGTGTCGAAGAGCCTGCTCAGAGTTTGGTGCCGCGCCGGGTCGAACTCCCACAGGTTGAAAGCCCGTTGTTGACACGAGAGGATCAGGCAGATGAGCATAACCTGGACTACGTTGACAAGTTTGAGATTCTTGTCCGCCAGGGTTTGGATGCATGTTTGGAGTCCGGTCAGCTCTCCTTTTTTACCCCAAGACAGGCCCGTCTCCTTCCAGGAGGTAAGCCGCGTAGGGGGTCCGGATCGGAACTTTGGGGGAGCGACCCATTCGGCGTCGCGTGGCTCGGTGATGTAAAACCACCCCGATTGCCACCCCTTCAGGGTCTCCACAAAGGAGCCCTCGAGCCATAGGACGTTGGCCATCTTGCCCACCATGGAGCCTCCGCACTCTGCCTGGTTGTCGCGCACCACCTTCGGCTTGACGTTGAAAGTCTTGAGCCATAGGCCGAAATGGGGGCGGATGCGAAGGAAGGCCTCGCACACGACGATAAACACCAAGATGTTGAGGATGAAGTTCGGGGCCAGATCGTGGAAATCCAGGCCATAGTAGAACATGATCCCCCAGACAAATGGGTGGAGAGGGAAGCCCAGTCCGCAGAGGAAATGGGTAAGGAACACCACCCTCTCATGGGGCCTAGGGGTGGGGATGAGCTGCCCCTTTTCGGGGAGCCGGTACGCGATGTCGTTAGACAAGTATCCGGCCTTCCTCAGCTTTTTGATATGTCCCTTCGTGACGGAGGAGACCATCCACTTGCCTCCCGCTCCGGACATGGCTGGAGGTGGTTGAGGTGAGGAGTGCGGACTTGGGCGCTGGAGCTCGAGTGCGCAAGAATGGATAGGCGAAGGAGGAAGGAGGCATAGGTGAAAAGGTGGATCCTTATCCCCTTATATAGGACGCAACTACATGTCCCCACCAGCCTGGTAAAACTCGCTTATCTCCAAGCACCGTAATCAATGGAGCGGTTGAGTTACCCACGCCCATATTGATGAGAATCCCGGGATAAGGGGACACGATCTCTACTTTAACAAGACGTGCCAAGGAAACCGCATCGCATAACGCGCTGAGGTGGGATAATGAAACGACTCGGATAAAGGCTTGGCCATGGTGTGTCACGCTACGGAATACGTCAGTAGATTAGATTGGTGTAAATATTATTCTCTCTATGGCAATATGTGGAAACTTATTTTGCAGAGCCGGACACTATCTTTGTGTTCAAAATCTTCTATGAAGTACTTGGAGGAGGAACCCGCCTTGCAATGCCGAAGACAATCTATGTGCCGGACTCGTCATCATTGAAGCCTGGTTCAGGGGCTACTGAGGGAGTCCTGGACTAGGAGGTGTTCGGATAGCCGGACTATACCTTCAGCCGGACTCCTGGACTATGAAGATACAAGATTGAAGACTCCGTCCCATGTCCGGAAGGGACTTTCCTTGGCGTGGAAGGCAAGCTTGGCGATACGGATATGAAGATCTCCTACCATTGTAACTGACTTTGTGTAACCCTAACCCTATCCGGTGTCTATATAAACCAGAGGGTTTTAGTCCGTAGGACAACATACACATCAACAATCATACCATAGGCTAGCTTCTAGGGTTTAGCCTCTTCGATCTCGTGGTAGATCTACTCTTGTACTACCCATATCATCAATATTAATCAAGCAGGACATAGGGTTTTACCTCCATCGAGAGGGCCCGAACCTGGGTAAAAATTCGTGTCCCTTGCCTCCTGTTACCATCCGGCCTAGACGCACAGTTCGGGACCCCCTACCCGAGATCCGACGGTTTTGACACCGACACCGAGCCTTCCACCCTTTACCAAGCATATAGATGCATTAATTAAATAAGAGATATTGTGATATCCCAACATATCCATGTTCCAACATGGAACAAACTTCAACTTCACCTACAACTAGCAACACTGTAAGATGGGCTGAGCAAAAGCGGTAACATAGCCAAACAACGGTTTGCTGGGAAGATGGGTTAGAGGCTTGACATGGAAATATGGGAGGCATGATATAACAAGTGGTAGGTAGCGCGACATAGCGATAGAACGAATAACTAGCAAGCAAAGATAGAAGTGATAACGAGGGTATGGTCATCTTGCCTAAAATTTCGCAAGGAAGAAGAACGAGTCCACAAAGAAGACAAACGGACGTAGTCGAACGGATCCTCACAACTCTGGAACGAAACCGAAGCTAACGAGAGAAGCAACCCGGAAATAAGCAAGCAACATAGTAAACAACCATCACACAAACATGGCATGATGCACAACCAAGTATGATGCATGTCTGGTTTGATGAGGCATGGCATGGAAAGTGCACAAACAAAACTACAAGTTAAGTGGAGCTCAATATGCAACGAGACGCATATCGACAAAACACCACATCAATTATTTAGTTCTCTCTCGTTTATGTACCCAACAATATTAAATGTTGTTAAACATGGCAAGAGGTGAAGCATAAGTAAATTACACATTTTAGGCAAGTTTAAATGAGGCCGGAAACAACAAACAACAATTCCGGAAAATCCTCATATGCAATTTTTAGAGTTGGTACTGTTCTGCCCTAAAACATATTTTAGAGTTGTTAAACATGCAAAGTACTGCCACCATGTTAATCTATGCATTTTTCTACCCCATTTACATATAAAGTTTATTTAAAATGGAGCTACGGTAATTTAGTTATGAATTAAATCATTTATCATGGCAATATGGCAAATTATATGCAAACATTATTTTTAACATTTTAAACATGCATGAAAGTTGGATATTATGAAACTAGACAAGATTCTAAGCAAGTTACATATAGAGTTTAATTAATTTCGATGCATGGTTATTTAATTATGAGCAATGCAAGAAAATGGCATTTCTGTAATATGCACGTCCAGGATATTTAGCAAATACGTCCAAGGGAAAAACGTATGTGGGCTGAAACTGAACTGGCCCAACAGGAGAAAGAAAAAAAACAAAAGGTGGGGCGCTGGGGTGTGGCCTCACCCAGTGGGCCTTGGCCCGTTCAGCGGGGAGGAGGGGTCGGCAGGGGAGCGGGCAGGTCACGGTCGGCTGGGGCCCACTCGGTGGCCCAAGCGGGTGAGCGGGGCGGTTCGTCGCCTCCTCGAGCTCCCGCTCGAGCAGGATGTAGGGGCAGCGGCTACCACGACAAACGCCGGCAAGGGGCTGCACGTAGAGGGTCGGCGAGGTCAGGAAGACGCGGAACCAGCCGGGGCTCCCTAGATCCGATGAGAGGAGCCGACGGCGAGCTCGGAGCAGCGAGGTCCGGCGCAACCTCCCATGGGAAGCTCCGAGTCATTGCGACGGCGGGATCCCTGGGGTGTTCCGGAGAGGTCTAGTCGTCGGAGGCGGGCGGCGGAGCTCCTCCGGCGGGGACGAGGCGCGGGGCGACGGGGCCGGCGAGGAGGCAAAGCGCGGGACGAGGCGGCAGTTCGGGACGGCGGCGCGGGGATCCGCGGCTGGCGGCGGAGGTGCGGCCCGATCCGGGCAGGGCGGGCCGGATCCGGGCTCCGCGGGCCCGCGCGGTGGGGAGGCTGGAGGGGCATGCGTGGCAGTAGGGGAGTGGTGGAGGGCGGCGCTAGGGAAGAGGTGGCACGCGCTGGTTGGCTGAAGGGGCGTGGCGGCGCTGCCAAGTGGCAGGGAGGGGTTTGGCTGGCGCGGAATGCAAAGAGGGGGCGGCGGCTGCAGGTGGGAGGAGGGTTAGGGTAGGTTTAGGGGCTAGGGATGCCCAAAATGGCAAGGGGGCTGCTTAAATAGGAAGGGGCTAGGGTTTAGGTGGCTTTTGGGGGTTTCTGGAGCGTTTCGAAGCCTCCGATCATGATCATGCGGCTTCGGACAAAGGGGGGAACTAGGTGGGGTTTGTGGGCTGTGTAGGAGAGGTCTTAGGCTAAGAAAAGAGAGACGGAAATGCAGCCCGGCAATGGTTTCCGGAGACCGAAAATGTCCGACGTGTGACCGGCTATTGTGCCGCTATAATTATCCGTTGGGGCATCAAACGAACTCCGAATGCGATTTAACTTGGCAGGCGGCCTACCTACAACATAACGACACCACATGCCAACTTTCAAACCATTCTGAGAACATTTTTTGGCCACTTATAAAATAATATTTCGGACGTGCCGCGGGTGCGTGCAAGTGTGGACGGGCTCAGAACGGACGACGGAAAGAACTGGGAGACCCGGACGAATGCAAGTTTCGAAAACATGCAGATGCAATGCGGATGATGACATGGAAAGATGCAACACGCAAGTGACAAGGCAACAACAGCGAATAACTGGAAGACACCTGGCGCATCGGTCTCGGGACGTTATAACACTCCACCACTACAAGAGGATCTTGTCCCAAGATCTAGGATGGCACCGGAGAGAAACGGAAGAGGAAGAGAAGAGGTAGAACTAAGTTGCTTCTTTGACAAATGAGTGAAACCAAAGAACCTTGCGAGGTTGAGCCAATTGAAAGAAAGAATACAATGAAGATGAACAAATTTGAAAACACTCCGTTAGAAAAAAGGAACAAGGAACATTACTAGAACCTTGTAGGTTGAAAGACATAAGAAAAGAGTTACAATGGACAAGAAGTACATGCAAGCACTCCGGTTGAAACGAGATGTACAAGGAACGATAAAATCAATTACGACAACACTCTGGTTGGAAATGGAAGGCATAGAATATGAACTTGGCAAAATAAAAGCACTTGGATGAGAGTCCGGTTAGAAGAGGAATGATAGCCACAACACTCCGGTTAAAACAAGATATAGAAGGAATAAGAATGGTATAATTTGGACAGCACTCCGACTGTAAACGGAAGGAATTTAACATGAACTTGACAAGATGAGAGGACTTGAATGGAGGACCCAAAACTCCGGTTGAATGGATAAGCAAAGGAAAGAACATGATCATTACTAAAATGGGATGATGGGTCGAAGCGTGCAACGTCACAATGCCTCCGGCAGAAAGAATAGAAGATAGATCATTGGAATCAGAGAATGGAGAAGAAAATGCCAGCTTCTGCCACAAAAGAGCTTGGAAAGCACCCTTCCAAGAAGGTTAAAACGGAGTTGTTGGAAAAACCAACAACGAAATGAATAAGCTTGTAGTGGGGGGCTTATGGAAAACATCTCAAAACTATGAGGTGAAATTTTGCCACTACAGAAACAAAGGATTGGATTGATATCAACAAGGAGACTAGAAACTTATTTCACCGGAAGGATAAATGAAGAACTTGGGTCATTTATGAGCACCATAGATAGCAATAATCCTTAGGGAAGGCTTTAGGTGAAATATAACCCAAGATAATTCCAATGAAGAGATTGATGGCTTGCAAAGGATCTTATGAACGAATTGAAAATGATGGGTTTAAAATATGTCATTCCAGACAACTTGTGAATCATGAAACACAAAGGGAAGTTGTCAAGAGTGACATAACACCATCTCAAAAGATAAGGTAGAAAGAATTGCACTTCGAAATGCAAGATGAATAATGTTTGAACTCCTCAAAACAAGACATGTGTTAAACACCATGTTTATTTTAGAGTATAGCTTGGTGGGTCATGACTTCCAGAGAGATATTGAAGAACAATTCAAGAATGAAAAGAATCCTTGACGAGTCACCATGAAGAAACTCTCGAAGAACTCCTGATAGATAAAAAGATTATTGCAACGAAAGGAAGGTTGAAAGAACAAATTAAAGGCTTGCAATGATTTAGATGGGGCTTCGGGACAATAATGCGGAAAACTTGGACCCTCCAGAAAAGAAAAGATGAAGCATCTTGAACCGAGAAATGTGACATGATGAACAACTCTGGAAAGAAGAAACTAGATCACTTGGATCAAACAAGAGTAAGAATTATATTATGCTTATCCTTCATCAATTAAATTGATGACAAGCAACGGATTTGGCATACTACTCATTCTCATTGGAAATGATAAAGGAGAGATATAACGTAAACTTGGGAAGGTCTTGATGGAACCATCGGTGGGATTTGGAAACAACGAATGAATTGATATGATAACGAAGGAAGAAAAATTTTGAACGAACCACCATAAGAATTGAAAACGAACAAAGAAAAGATAGTGAAACACCAGGAAGAATTAGAAAATGAACGAAGATACTTGAGAGACTTTAGATACATGAGAGCGAAGAGACCATGAACTGATTAGAGGATATTTGAACGATGCACCGGTAAGATTTGGAGAACGGGAGGTGAAAGATGGTGCTACCTCTTGAGCACTGCGTTGGTTTTCCCCGAAGAGGAAGGGATGATGCAGCAAAGTAGCGTAAGTATTTCCCTCAGTTTTTGAGAACCAAGGTATCAATCCAGTAGGAGGCTACGCGCGGGTCCCTCGTACCTGCACAAAACAAATAAATCCTCACAACCAACGCAAATAGGGGTTGTCAATCCCTATAAGGCCACTTACAAGAGTGAGATCTGATAGATATGATAAGATAATATTTTTGGTATTTTTATGATAAAGATGCAAAGTCAAAAGGCAAAGTAAAAGCAAAAGGAAATAACTAAGTAGTAGGAGATCAATATGATAAAGATAGACCCGGGGGCCATAGGTTTCACTAGTGGCTTCTCTCGAGAGCATAAGTATTCTACGGTGGGTGAACAAATTACTGTTGAGCAATTGATAGAATTGAGCATAGTTATGAGAATATCTAGGTATGATCATGTATATAGGCATCACGTCCGACACAAGTAGACTGACTCCTGCCTGCATCTACTACTATTACTCCACCCATCGACCGCTATCCAGCATGCATCTAGAGTATTAAGTTAAAAACAGAGTAACGCCTTAAGCAAGATGACATGATGTAGAGGGATAGACTCATGCAATATGAAGAAAACCCCATCTTGTTATATCCTTGATGTCAACAATATAATACGTGCCTTGTTGCCCCTACTGTCACTGGGCAGGACACTGCAAGATTGAACCCAAAGCTAAGCACTTCTCCCATTGCAAGAAAGATCAATCTAGTAGGCCAAACCAAACTGATAATTCGAAGAGACTTGCAAAGATAACCAATCATACATAAAAGAATTCAGAGAAGATTCAAATATTATTCATAGATAGACTTGATCATAAACCCACAATTCATCGTTCTCAACAAACACACCGCAAAAAGAAGATTACATCGAATAGATCTCCACAAGAGAGGGGGAGAACATTGTATTGAGATCCAAAAAGAGAGAAGAAGCCATCTAGCTAATAACTATGGACCCGTAGGTCTGAGGTAAACTACTCACACTTCATCGGAGGGGCTATGGTGTTGATGTAGAAGCCCTCCATGATCGATGCCCCCTCCGATGGAGCTCCGGAACAGGCCCCAAGATGGGATCTCATGGATACAGAAAGTTATGGCGGTGGAATTAGGGTTTTGGCTCCGTATCTGATCATTTGGGGGTACGTAGGTATATATAGGAGGAAGGAGTACGTCGGTGGAGCAACAGGGGGCCCACGACGGTGGAGGGCGCGCCTAGGGGGTAGGCGCGCCCCCCCTACCTCGTGGCCTCCTCTTTTCTTTCTTGACGTAGGGTCCAAGTCTCCCGGGTCTTGTTCGTTGAGAAAATCACGTTCCCGAAGGTTTCATTCCATTTGGACTCCGTTTGATATTCCTTTTCTTCGAAACCCTAAAACAAGCAAAAATAGCAATTCTGGGCTGGGCCTCCGGTTAATAGGTTAGTCCCAAAATAATATAAAAGTGGATAATAAAGCCCAATAATGTCCAAAACAGTAGATAATATAGCATGGAGCAATCAAAAATTATAGATACATTGGAGATGTATCAAGCATCCCCAAGCTTAATTCCTGCTCGTCCTCGAGTAGGTAAATGATAAAAACAGAATTTTTGATGCGGAGTGCTACTTGGCATAATTTTAATGTAATTCTTCTTAATTGTGGTATGAATATTAAGATCCGAAAGATTCAAGACAAAAGTTCATATTGACATAAAAATAATAATACTTCAAGCATACTAACAAAGTAATTATGTCTTCTCAAAATAACATGGCTAAAGAAAGTTATCCCTACAAAATCATATAGTCTGGCTATGCTCTATCTTCACCACACAAAATATTTAAATCATGCACAACCCCGATGACAAGTCAAGCAATTGTTTCATACTTTTGACATTCTCAAAACTTTTTCAATCTTCACGCAATACATGAGCGTGAGCCATGGACATAGCACTATAGGTGGAATAGAGTGGTGGTTGTGGAGAAGACAAAAAGGGAGAAGATAGTCTCACATCAACTAGGCGTATCAATGGGCTATGGAGATGCCCATCA
Source organism: Triticum dicoccoides (assembly GCF_002162155.2). Lineage (NCBI taxonomy): Eukaryota > Viridiplantae > Streptophyta > Magnoliopsida > Poales > Poaceae > Triticum > Triticum dicoccoides. The sequence goes on from NC_041388.1 coordinate 105,623,660, forward strand.
ATAGATATCAATGTGAGTGAGTAGGATTGCCATGCAACGGATGCACTAGAGCTATAAGTATATGAAAGCTAAAAAAGAAACTAAGTGGGTGTGCATCCAACTTGCTTGCTCATGAAGACCTAGGGCATTTTGAGGAAGCCCGTAATTGGAATATACAAGCCAAGTTCCATAATGAAAGATTCCCACTAGTATATGAAAGTGATAACATGAGAGACTCTCTACTATGAAGATCATGGTGCTACTTTGAAGCACAAGTGTGGTAAAAGGATAGTAGCATTGTCCCTTCTCTCTTTTCCTGTCATTTTTTTATTTGGGCCTTTTCTCTTTTTTTATGGCCTCTTTTATTTATTTTTAGTCCAGAGTCTCATCCCGACTTGTGGAGGAATCATAGTCTCCATCATCCTTTCCTCACTGGGACAATGCTCTAATAATGATGATCATCACACTTTTTTCTTACAACTCAACAATTACAACTTGATACTTAGAACAAAATATGACTCTATATGAATGCCTCCGACGGTGTACCGGGATATGCAATGACTCATGAGTGACATGTATGAAAGAATTATGAACGGTGGCTTTGCCACAAACACGATGTCGACTACATGATCATGTTAAGCAATATGACAATGATGGAGTGTGTCATAATAAACGGAACGGTGGAAAGTTGCATGGCAATATATCTTAGAATGGCTATGGAAATGCCATAATAGGTAGGTATGGTGGCTGTTTTGAGGAAGGTATATGGTGGGTGTATGATACCGGCGAAAGGTGCGCGGTATTAGAGAGTCTAGCAAAGGTGGAAGGGTGAGAGTGTGTATAATCCATGGACTCAACATTAGTCATAAAGAACTCATATACTTATTTCAAAAATCTACAAGTTATCAAAGCAAAGTATTACGCGCATGCTCCTAGGGGGATAGATTGGTACGAAAAGACCATCGCTCGTCCCCGACCGCCACTCATAAGGAAGGCAATCAAAGAATAAATCATGCTCCGACTTCATCACATAACAGTTCACCATACGTGTATGCTACGGGAATCACAAGCTTAAACACAAGTATTTCTCAAATTCACAACTACTTAACTAGCACAACTTTAATATCACCATCTTTATATCTCAAAACAATTATCAAGCATCAAACTTCTCATAGTATTCAACACACTCATAAGAAAGTTTTATTATTAATCTTGTATACCAAGCATATTAAGATTTTAAGCAAATTACCATGCTATTTAAGACTCTCAAAATAATCTAAGTGAAGCATGAGAGATCAATAGTTTCTATAAAACAAATCCACCACTGTGCTCTAAAAGATATAAGTGAAGCACTAGAGCAAAATTATATAACTCAAAAGATATAAGTGAAGCACATGGAGTAAAACTATAGAGCTCAAAATATATAAGTGAAGCACATAGAGTATTCTATCAAATTCCAAATTATGTATGGCTCTCTCAAAAGGTGTGTACAGCAAGGATGATTGTGGTAGAATAACAAGCAAAGACTCAAATCATAAAGGACGCTCCAAGCAAAACACATATCATGTGGTGAATAAAAATATAGCTCCAAGTAAAGTTACCGATAGAAGTAGACGAAAGAGGGGATGCCTTCCGGGGCATCCCCAAGCATTGGCTTTTAGGTGTCCTTAGATTATATTGGGGGTGCCATGGGCATCCCCAACTTAGGCTCTTGCCACTCCTTGTTCCATAATCCATCAAATCTTTACCCAAAACTTAAAAACTTCACAACACAAAACTTAAAGTAGAAAATCTCGTGACCTCCGTTAGCGAAAGAAAATAAAAGACCACTTCAAGGTACTATAATGAACTCATTCTTTATTTATATTGGTGTTATACCTACTGTATTAGAACTTCTCTATGGTTTATAAACTATTTTACTAGCCATAGATTCATCAAAATAAGCAAACAACCCACGAAAAACAGAATCTGACAAAAACAGAACAGTCTGTAGTAATATGTAGCTAGCGCAAGGTATGGAACCCCAAAAATTCTAAAATAAATTGCTGGACGTGAGGAATTTATCTATTAAACATCTGAAAAAATAATTAACTAAATAGAGCTTTCCAAATAAAAATGACAGCAGTTCTCGTGAGCGCTAAAGTTTCTGTTTTTTACAGCAAGTTCAACAAGACTTTCCCCAACTCTTCCCAACGGTTCTACTTGGCATAAACACTAATTAAACACAAAAAACACAACAAAAACAGAGGATAAATAATTTATTTATTACTAAGCAGGAGCAAAAAGCAAGGAATAAAAATAAAATTGGGCTGCCTCCCAACAAGCGCTATCGTTTAACGCCCCTAGCTAGGCATAACAAGCAAGAATAGATCTAGGTATCGCCATCTTTGGTAGGCAATTCTTCAATTAGGCATCTACCATCTTTAGGAATTTATTTCTTTTTATTAATTATCAAACTTTTAGGCACAAGATCGAAAAATTCAGTTGTAGCAAATGGTTCCTTAATGATAGCAAAAAAGATTGGGATGAATACTTATAGATTTGAGATCCGCATTTTCCTTACTAGACGATTCACCCTTATTTTTAGGAACATACATAAGCTTGGCAACTTTAGTGGAAGGACTTGGAGTATTCTTTACGGAAGAAAAAGCAGTTCCCAAGTTGGTAATAATATCCTCAAGTTTATCGATCCTAGTAGAATCGTGATTTATTTTCTCATTAACTATGGGTTCTTTTTCTTTAATATTTTTCAAAGTAACTCCTACTTTAGATCCATATTGAGAGATTCGAATGTGGATCTTTTTATCCAAATTTTCAATTAACTCTACGGTAGCAACCTTATTTTCAATAATTTCAAGCCTTTGCATTACATACTCCAAAGTTAATATAGTTCCATTAACCAAGAGAGGGGGTGAGCCAAATAAATCTATCATAGAATTATAAGAATCAAAAGTATGGCTACCCAAGAAGTTCCCTCCGGTAATAGTATCAAGAACATATCTGTGCCAAGGAGTAATGCCTACATAAAAATTGCGAAGGAGAACGGAAGTAGATTGCTTCCTAGTAGATCTATTTTGAGCATTGCAAATTCTATACCAAGCATCTTTTAGATTTTCTCCCTCCCTTTGCTTAAAATTTAGAATTTCACTCTCGGGAGATAACGGAGAAGATAAGGGACTAGCCATAACGACAAGCAAACAAACTAACACACAAGCAAACAAAAAGCAAGCGGGCAAAAAGAGGCAAATAGAGAAAGAGAGGGAGGATAGAGAGAGAGGGCAAATAAAATGGCAAGGGTGAAGTGGGGGAAAGGAAAACGAGAGGCAAATGGCAAATAATGTAATGCGGGAGATAAGCGTATGTGATGGGTACTTGGTATGTTGACTTTTGCGTAGACCTCCCCGGCAACGGCGCCAGAAATCCTTCTTGCTACCTCTTGAGCACTGCGTTGGTTTTCCCCAAAGACGAAGGGATGATGTAGCAAAGTAGCGTAAGTATTTCCCTTAGTTTTTGAGAACCAAGGTATCAATCCAGTAGGAGGCTACTCGCGGGTCCCTCGTACCTGCACAAAACAAATAAATCCTCGCAACCAACGCAAATAGGGGTTATCAATCCCTATAAGGCCACTTACAAGAGTGAGATCTGATAGATATGATAAGATAATATTTTTGGTATTTTTATGATAAAGATGCAAAGTCAAATAAAGGCAAAGTAAAAGCAAAAGGAAATAACTAAGTAGTAGGAGATCAATATGATAAAGATAGATCCGGGGGCCATAGGTTTCACTAGTGGCTTCTCTCGAGAGCATAAGTATTCTACGGTGGGTGAAAAAATTACTGTTGAGCAATTGATAGAATTGAGCATAGTTATGAGAATATCTAGGTATGATCATGTATATAGGCATCACGTCCGAGACAAGTAGACCGACTCCTGCCTGCATCTACTACTATTACTCCACTCATTGACCGCTATCCAGCATGCATCTAGAGTATTAAGTTAAAAACAAAGTAACGCCTTAAGCAAGATGACATGATGTAGAGGGATAGACTCATGCAATATGAAGAAAACCCCATCTTGTTATATCCTTGATGTCAACAATATAATACATGCCTTGCTGCCCCTACTATCACTGGGAAAGGACACCGCAAGATTGAACCCAAAGCTAAGCACTTCTCCCATTGCAAGAAAGATCAATCTAGTAGGCCAAACCAAACTGATAATTCGAAGAGACTTGCAAAGATAACCAATCATACATAAAAGAATTCAAAGAAGATTCAAATATTATTCATAGATAGACTTGATCATAAACCCACAATTCATCGTTCTCAACAAACACACCGCAAAAAGAAGATTACATCGAATAGATCTCCACAAGAGAGGGGGAGAACATTGTATTGAGATCCAAAAAGAGAGAAGAAGCCATTTAGCTAATAACTATGGACCCGTAGGTCTGAGGTAAACTACTCACACTTCATCGGAGGGGCTATGGTGTTGATGTAGAAGCCCTCTGTGATTGATGCCCCCTCCGGCGGAGCTCCGGAACAGGCCCCAAGATGGGATCTTGTGGATACAGAAAGTTACGGCGGTGGAATTAGGGTTTTGGCTCCATATCTGATCGTTTGGGGGTACGTAGGTATATATAGTGTTGGGGAACGTAGCAGAAATTCAAAATTTTCCTACGCATCACCAAGATCTATCTATGGAGAAACCAGCAACGAGTAGAAAGAAGAGTGCATCTACATACCCTTGTAGATCGCTAAGCGGAAGCGTTCAAGTGAACGGGGTTGAAGGAGTCGTACTCGTCGTGATTCAGATCACCGATGATCAAGTGCCGAACGCACGGCACCTCCGCGTTCAACACACGTACAGCCCGGTGACGTCTCCCACGCCTTGATCCAGCAAGGAGAGAGGGAGAGGTTGAGGAAGACTCCGTCCAGCAGCAGCACAACGGCGTGGTGGTGGTGGAGGGGCGTGGCAATCCCGCAGGGCTTCGCCAAGCACCATGGGAGAGGAGGAGTAGGGAGAGAGGTAGGGCTGCACCAAGAGGGAGAGAACTCATGTATTATGGGCAGCCCCTAGGCCTCATATATATAGGGGAAGGGGAGGGCTGCGCCCCCTTTAGGGTTTCCCACCCCAAGGGGCGGCGGCCAGCCTCCAGATGGCATCTGGTGCGGCGGCCAAGAGGAGGGGGAGGAGTCCATCCTCCCCAAGGCACCTCGGAGGTGCCTTCCCCCTCAAGGACTCTTCCCTCTAGGGTTCCCTAGGCGCATGGGCCTCTTGGGGCTGGTGCCCTTGGCCCATGTAGGCCAAGGCGCACCCCCCACAGCCCATGTGCCCCCCCGGGGCAGGTGGCCCCACCCGGTGGGCCCCCGGGACCCTTCCGGTGGTCCCGGTACAATACCGATGACCCCGAAACTTGTCCCGATGGCCGAAACAGGACTTCCTATATATAAATCTTTACCTCCGGACCATTCCGGAACTCCTCGTGACGTCCGGGATCTCATCCGGGACTCCGAACAACATTCGGTAACCACATACAAGCTTCCTTTATAACCCTAGCGTCATCGAACCTTAAGTGTGTAGACCCTACGGGTTCGGGAGACATGCAGACATGACCAAGACGTTCTCCAGTCAATAACCAACAGCGGGATCTGGATACCCATGTTGGCTCCCACATGTTCCATGATGATCTCATCGGATGAACCACGATGTCCAGGACTCAATCGATCCCGTATACAATTCCCTTTGTCTAGCGGTATTTTACTTGCCCGAGATTCGATCGTCGGTATACCGATACCTTGTTCAATCTCGTTACCGGCAAGTCACTTTACTCGTTCTGTAACACATCATCCCGTGATCAACTCCTTGGTCACATTGTGCATATGATGATGTCCTACCGAGTGGGCCCAGAGATACCTCTCCGTTTACACGGAGTGACAAATCCCAGTCTCGATCCGCATAAAACAATAGATACTTTTGGAGATACCTGTAGTGCACCTTTATAGTCACCCAGTTACGTTGTGACGTTTGATACACCCAAGGCACTCCTACGGTATCCAGGAGTTACACGATCTCATGGTCAAAGGAAGAGATACTTGACATTGGCAAAGCTCTAGCAAATGAACTACACGATCTATTGTGCTAGTCTTAGGATTGGGTCTTGTCCATCACATCATTCTCCTAATGATGTGATCCCGTTATCAACGACATCCAATGTCCATAGCCAGGAAACCATGACTATCTGTTGATCACAACGAGCTAGTCAACTAGAGGCTCACTAGGGACATATTGTGGTCTATGTATTCACACGTGTATTACGATTTCCGGATAATACAGTTATAGCATGAATAAAAGACAATTATCATGAACAAGGAAATATAATAATAATACTTTTATTATTGCCTCTAGGGCATATTTCCAACAGTCTCCCACTTGCACTAGAGTCAATAATCTAGTTCACATCGCCATGTGATTAACACTCACAGGTCACATTGCCATGTGACTAATACCCAAGAGTTTACTAGAGTCAGTAGTCTAGTTCACATCACTATGTGATTAACACTCAATGAGTTTTATGTTTGATCATGTTGCTTGTGAAAGAGGTTTTAGTCAACGGGTCTGAACCTTTCAGATCCATGTGTGCTTTACAAATCTCTATGTCATCTCCTAGATGCAGCTACCACGCTCTATTTGGAGCTATTCCAAACAACTGTTCTACTTGGAGCTATCCTAAATAATTGCTCCATTATACGTATCCGGTCTCTCTACTCAGAGCTATCCGGATAGGTGTCAAGCTTGCATCGTCGTAACCTTTATGACGAACTCTTTTACCACCTCCATAATCGAGAAAATTCCTTAGTCCACTAGTTACTAAGGATAACTTTGACCGCTGTCCTGTGAGCCATTCTTGGATCACTCTTGTACCCCTTGACTGACTCATGGCAAGGCACACTTCAGGTGCGGTACACAGCATAGCATACTGAAGAGCCTACGTCTTAAGCATAGGGGACGACCTTCGTCCTTTCTCTCTATTCTGCCGTGGTCGAGCTTTAAGTCTTAACTTCATACCTTACAACTCAGGCAAGAACTCCTTCTTTGACTGGTCCATCTTGAACACCTTCAAGATCATGTCAAGGTATGTGCTCATTTGAAAATATTATTAAGCATTTTGATCTATCCTTATAGATCTTGATGCTCAATGTTCAAGTAGCTTAATCCAGGCTTTCCATTGAAAAACACTTTCAAATTAACCCTATATGCTTTCCAGAAATTCTACGTCATTTCTGATCAACAATATGTCAACAACATATACTCATCAGAAATTCTATAGTGCTCCCACTCACTTCTTTGGAAATACAAGTTTCTCATAAACTTTGTACAAACCCAAATTTTTTTTGATCATCATCAAAGCATACATTCCAACTCCGAGATGCTCACTCCAGTCCTTAGAAGGATCGCTGGAGCTAGCATACCTTTTAGCATCCTTAGGATCGACAAAAACTTTCTGATTGTATTCCATACAACCTTTCCTTACGAAAACTGGTAAGGAAACTTGTCTTGACATCCATCTGCCAGATTTCATAAATGCAGCTAATGCTAACATGATTCCGACGGACTTTAAGCATCGCTACGAGTGAGAAAATCTCATCGTAGTCAACTCCTTGAACTTGTCGGAAAACACTTCGCCACAAGTCGAGCTTCATAGATGGTGACATTACCATCCACGTCCGTCTTCTTCTTAAAAGATCCATTTATCTCAATGGATTGCCGATCATCGGGCAAGTCCATCAAAGTTCATGCTTTGTTCTGATATATGGATACTATCTCGGATTTCATGGCTTCTAACCATTTGTCGGAATTCGGGCCCACCATCGCTTCTCCATAGCTTGTAGGTTCATTGTTGTCCAGCAACATGACTTTCAAGACAGGATTACCGTACCACTCTGAAGTAGTACGTATCCTTGTCACCCTACGAGGTACGGCAGTGATTTGATCCGAAACTTCATGATCAATATCATAAGCTTCCACTTCAATTGGTGTAGGTGCCACGGGAACAACTTCCTGTGCCCTGCTACACACTGGTTGAAGTGATGGTTTAATAACCTCATCAAGTCTCCACCATCCTCCCACTCAACTCTTTCGAGAGAAACCTTTCCTCGAGAAAGGACCCGATTCTAGAAACAATCCCTTATTGCTTTCGGATCTGAATTAGGAGGTATACCCAACTGTTTTGGGTTTCCTATGAAGATGCATTTTATCCGCTTTGGGTTCGAGCTTAATCCTGAAACTTTTTCACATAAGCGTCGCAGCCCCAAACCTTTAAGAAACGACAACTTAGGTTTCTCTAAACCATAATTCATACGGTGTCATCTCATCGGAATTACGTGGTGCCCTATTTAAAGTGAATGTGGTTGTCTCTAATGCCTAACCCATGAACGATAGTGGTAATTCGATAAGAGACATCATGGTACGCACCATATCCAATAGGGTGCAACTATGATGTTCGGACACACCATCACACTATGGTGTTCCAGGCGGTATTAATTGTGAAACAATTTCCACAATGTCTTAATTGTGTGCCAAAACTCGTAACTCAGACATTCATATCTATGATCATATCATAGACATTTTATCCTCTTGTCACAATGATCTGCTACTTCACTCTGAAATTACTTGAACCATTCAATAATTCAGACTTGTGTTTCATCAAGTAAATATTCTCAACATCTACTCGAATCATCTGTGAAGTAAGAACATAACGATATTCACTGCATGCCTCAGCACTCATTGGACTGCACACATCAAAATGTGTTACTTCCAACAAGTTGCTATCTTGTTCCATCTTATTGAAACCGAGGCTTTTCAGTCATCTTGCCTATGTGGTATGATTTGCATATCTCAAGTGATTCAAAATCAAGTGAGTCTAAACGATCCATTTGCATGGAGTTTCTTCATGCATATATACCAATAGACTTGGTTCGCATGTCTCAAACTTTTCTAAAACGAGTGAGTCCAAAGATCCATCAACATGGAGCTTCTTCATGCGTTTTATACCATTATGACTTACATGGCAGTGCCACAAGTAAGTGGTACTATCATTACTATCTTATATCTTTTGGCATGAACATGTGTATCACTACGATCGAGATTCAATGAACCATTTATTTTAGGTGTAAGACCATTGAAGGTATTATTCAAATAAACAGAGTAACCATTATTCTCCTTAAATGAATAACCGTATTGCGATAGACATAATCCAATCATGTCTAAGCTCAACGCAAACACCAATCTCGGTGGTAGAGGGAGCGTGCGATGCTTGATCACATCAACCTTGGAAACACTTCCAACACATATCGTCAGCTCACCTTTAGCTAGTCTCCTTTTATTTCGTAGCTTTTATTTCGAGTTACTAACACTTAGCAACCGAACCGGTATCCAATACCCTGGTGCTACTAGGAGTACTAGTAAAGTACACATTAACATAATGTATATCCAATATACTTCTATCGACCTTGTCAGCCTTCTCATCCACCAAGTATCTAGGGTAATCTTGCTCCAGTAGTTGTTCCCCTTATTACAGAAGCACTTAGTCTCGGGTTTGGGTTCAATCTCGGGTTTCTTCATTGGTGCAGCAGCTGATTTGCCGTTTCATGAAGTATCCCTTCTTGCCCTTGCCCATCTTGAAACTAGTGGTTTTACCAACCATCAACAATTGATGCTCCTTCTTGATTTCTACTTTCGCGGTGTCAAACATCGCGAATACCTCAAGGATCATCATATCTATCCCTGATATGTTATAGTTCATCACGAAGCTCTAGCAGCTTGGTGGGAATGACTTTGGAGAAACATCACTATCTCATTTGGAAGATCAACTCCCACTCGATTCAAGTGATTGTTGCACTCAGACAATCTGAGCACAAGCTCAACAATTGAGCTTCTCTCCTTAGTTTGCAGGCTAAGAAAATCGTCGGAGGTCTTATACCTCTTGACGTGGGCACGAGCCTGAAATCCCAATTTCAGCCCTCGAAACATCTCATATGTTCCGCGACGTTTCGAAAACGTCTTTGGTGCCTCTACTTAAACCATTTAACTGAACTATCACGTAGTTATCAAAACGTGTATGTTCGATGTTCGAAACATCCACAAACGACGTTTGGGGTTCAGCACACTGAGCGGTGCATTAAGGACATAAGCTTTCTACTGTCCGCATAATCGCTACTGTCAACTTTCAACTATATTTTCTCTAGGAACATATCTAAAACAGTAGAACCATAGCGCGAGCTACGACATAATTTGCAAAAGGTCTTTTGACTATGTTCAGGATAATTAAGTTCATCTTATGAACTCCCACTCAGATAGACATCCCTCTAGTCATCTAAGTGATTACATGATCCGAGTCAACTAGCCCGTGTCCGATCATCACATGAGACGGACTAGTTAACATCGGTGAACATCTTCATGTTGATCGTATCTACTATACGACTCATGCTCGACCTTTCGGTCTCCGTGTTCCGAGGCCATGTCTGCACATGCTAGGCTCGTCAAGTTAACCCTAAGTGTTTTCGCTGTGTAAAACTGTCTTACACCCGTTGTATGTGAACGTAAGAATCCATCACACCCGATCATCACGTGGTGCTTAGAAGCGACGAACTGTAGCAACGGTGCACAGTTAGGGGAGAACACTTCTTGAAATTTTGTAAGGGATCATCTTATTTACTACCGTCGTCCTAAGTAAACAAGATGCATAAACATGATAAACATCACATGCAATCAAATAGAGTAGTGACATGATATGGCCAATATCATATAGCTCCTTTGATCTTCATCTTCGGGGCTCCATGATCATCTTGTCACCGGCTTGACACCATGATCTCCATCATCATGATCTCCATCATCGTGTCTTCATGAAGTTGTCACGCCAACGACTACTTCTACTTCTATGGCTAACGCGTTTAGCAATAAAGTAAAGTAAGTTACATGGCGTTCTTTAATGACACGCAGGTCATACAAAAAATAAAGACAACTCCTATGGCTCCTGCCGGTTGTCATACTCATCGACATGCAAGTCGTGAATCCTATTACAAGAACATGATCAATCTCATACATCACATATATCAATCATCACATCCTTTTGGCCATATCACATCACATAGCATACCCTGCAAAAACAAGTTAGACGTCCTCTAATTGTTGTTTGCATGTTTTACGTGGCTGCTATGGGTTTCTAGCAAGAACGTTTCTTACCTACGCAAAAACACAACGTGATATGCCAATTGCTATTTACCCTTCATAAGGACCCTTTTCATCGAATCCGTTCCGACTAAAGTGGGAGAGACTGGCACCCGCTAGCCACCTTATGCACCAAGTGCATGTCAATCGGTGGAACCTGTCTCACGTAAGAGTACGTGTAAGGTCGGTCCGGGCCGCTTCATCCCACAATACCGTCGAAACAAGATTGGACTAGTAACGGTAAGCATATTGAACAACATCAACGCCCACAACTACTTTGTGTTCTACTCGTGCAAAGAATCTACGCAATAGACCTAGCTCATGATGCCACTGTTGGGGAACGTAGCAGAAATTCAAAATTTTCCTACGCGTCACCAAGATCTATCTATGGAGAAACCAGCAACGAGTAGAAAGAAGAGTGCATCTACATACCCTTGTAGATCGCTAAGCGGAAGCGTTCAAGTGAACGGGGTTGAAGGAGTCGTACTCGTCGTGATTCAGATCACCGATGATCAAGTGCCGAACGCACGGCACCTCCGCGTTCAACACACGTACAGCCCGGTGACGTCTCCCACGCCTTGATCCAGCAAGGAGAGAGGGAGAGGTTGAGGAAGACTCCGTCCAGCAGCAGCACAACGGCGTGGTGGTGGTGGAGGGGCGTGGCAATCCCGCAGGGCTTCGCCAAGCACCATGGGAGAGGAGGAGTAGGGAGAGAGGTAGGGCTGCACCAAGAGGGAGAGAACTCATGTATTATGGGCAGCCCCTAGGCCTCATATATATAGGGGAAGGGGAGGGCTGCGCCCCCTTTAGGGTTTCCCACCCCAAGGGGCAGCGGCCAGCCTCCAGATGGCATCTGGTGCGGCGGCCAAGAGGAGGGGGAGGAGTCCATCCTCCCCAAGGCACCTCGGAGGTGCCTTCCCCCTCAAGGACTCTTCCCTCTAGGGTTCCCTAGGCGCATGGGCCTCTTGGGGCTGGTGCCCTTGGCCCATGTAGGCCAAGGCGCACCCCCCACAGCCCATGTGGCCCCCCGGGGCAGGTGGCCCCACCCGGTGGGCCCCCGGGACCCTTCCGGTGGTCCCGGTACAATACCGATGACCCCGAAACTTGTCCCGATGGCCGAAACAGGACTTCCTATATATAAATCTTTACCTCCGGACCATTCCGGAACTCCTCGTGACGTCCGGGATCTCATCCGGGACTCCGAACAACATTCGGTAACCACATACAAGCTTCCTTTATAACCCTAGCGTCATCGAACCTTAAGTGTGTAGACCCTACGGGTTCGGGAGACATGCAGACATGACCGAGCCGTTCTCCAGTCAATAACCAACAGCGGGATCTGGATACCCATGTTGGCTCCCACATGTTCCATGATGATCTCATCGGATGAACCACGATGTCCAGGACTCAATCGATCCCGTATACAATTCCCTTTGTCTAGCGGTATTTTACTTGCCCGAGATTCGATCGTCGGTATACCGATACCTTGTTCAATCTCGTTACCGGCAAGTCACTTTACTCGTTCTGTAACACATCATCCCGTGATCAACTCCTTGGTCACATTGCGCATATGATGATGTCCTACCGAGTGGGCCCAGAGATACCTCTCCGTTTACACGGAGTGACAAATCCCAGTCTCGATCCGCATAAAACAATAGATACTTTCGGAGATACCTGTAGTGCACCTTTATAGTCACCCAGTTACGTTGTGACGTTTGATACACCCAAGGCACTCCTACGGTATCCAGGAGTTACACGATCTCATGGTCAAAGGAAGAGATACTTGACATTGGCAAAGCTCTAGCAAGTGAACTACACGATCTATTGTGCTAGTCTTAGGATTGGGTCTTGTCCATCACATCATTCTCCTAATGATGTGATCCCGTTATCAACGACATCCAATGTCCATAGCCAGGAAACCATGACTATCTGTTGATCACAATGAGCTAGTCAACTAGAGGCTCACTAGGGACATATTGTGGTCTATGTATTCACACGTGTATTACGATTTCCGGATAATACAGTTATAGCATGAATAAAAGACAATTATCATGAACAAGGAAATATAATAATAATACTTTTATTATTGCCTCTAGGGCATATTTCCAACATATAGGAGGAAGGAGTACGTCGGTGGAGCAACAGGGGGCCCATGAGGGTGGAGGGCGCGCCTGGAGGGGGGGTAGGCGCGCCCCCTACCCCGTGGCCTCCTCTTTTCTTTCTTGATGTAGGGTCCAAGTCTCCCAGGTCTTGTTCATTGAGAAAATCACGTTCCCGAAGGTCTCATTCCATTTGGACTCCGTTTGATATTCCTTTTCTTCGAAACCCTAAAACAGGCAAAACGGCAATTCTGGGCTGGGCCTCCGGTTAATAGGTTAGTCCCAAAAATAATATAAAAGTGGATAATAAAGCCCAATAATGTCCAAAACAGTAGATAATATAGCATGGAGCAATCAAAAATTATAGATACGTTGGAGACGTATTTGATGGAATGAATAATTTTGAGATGATGGGCTCCGAAGAATCAAACTGAAAAATACTCCTGAATTGCTCCGGATGGGTGAAAAGAATTCCCACAATCGAAAACAATTATGAGAGGATGGTACAAAGCTAGAGCTAGGCATATTTGGAAGAACGGGTAAGAATTTAAGAGGAACTCTTCTTTGGTCTTCAAAATCTAAGAATGACGAGGAGAAACACCACCACGAATTGTTGAGACACTCTGGAATAATGAAGAATATAAAGGTTGAATCAACAATGAAAAGAATTTGAAAGATCTTAGAGAAAGACATATGACTGATGATAACTCATTCTTAGTTCAAACTTTGAAATGAATTTGAGAATAACTCCGGGAAAAAGAAGAGTCATGTAAGATCTTGGGAAAGGACCTGTGGGTTAAGGCCCACTGAAAAGAAAACACCGTTGAACGATTTAAAAGAGAGATTGTGCCGGTTGAATTAAATGCATAAGGTAAGACCTCGAAATAGCTTGAAAGGGTTATGAATAGAAACTTGAATCTTCTGGAATATCTTCAGCTCTCCAGATAAACATGAATATCAAGAGGTGGATGATTAAGAAGTGCACCGGCATGAGAAAACATTTAGAACAAGGAAAGGAATATGATCAACAAAGCTTGAATTTAGTCCACCGGGGAAGAAAAGAGGACGAAGAATGATGAACTTGAAGAGCATCTTCATGAGAACCACCGGGTAAGAACATTGACGGAAAAGAATGGAGAGACTTCCTATTAATAAAAGGATACTTGATTAAGACATCTAATTCCTTGAAGGAAAAGGGTGGGAGGGCGTATAAAACAAATGCAAATTGGGATGGATGGAACAAACACCATTGTGAATAACTGAGCATTGATCTTGCAAATGTTCAAGGGATCGGATTAACTTGAAGGGAACACGCCGGTTGAAAAGAATTAACATGACAACCTCGATGATAAAAAATGATTAGTATTCCCATAGAAATATGAGAACACCGCTAAGGAAAGTTATGGAATCAACACTTGACTTCGAAGCAACTCAAATACCACAACTTAGAACAAAACAAAGGATTTGGCTTGAAGAATAAGCCAGAGACAAACATATGATAGACCCCATATCGTATCATGTGTCTGATGGAAAGATGTCCTACGTGATACTTGAATTCCCACCTATAAAATTCCAAAACTTTCTGGTTATGCAATCAGGTGTTGGGGATACAGCAGAAGCATAATATCTCACTCAAACTAACAATCCCTACATCCAGCTGTATCCATCCTTCAACACATAACCAAGAAACCTTCGGAAATCGTATACCTCAACCTTTGAAAAGCATCCGTTATACGAGTTATGGCAATACTCCCGAACTCCCGCCCCGGTACTGGGTAGCGTCGAGGTTATCTCACCAACAACTGCATAAAGGAGATTTTCGATGTCGGCGAACTCAGGTATTCCAGAACTGCAACGATAAAATTGTGACGACAACACCTCGGAGCTCAACTCCCCGGGACACTGCCACAACCCCTAAATGTCATGAGGCACCAAGAACAATGTTCTCGTCACAAGACTACCGAAATGATTCCAAGATACCCGTGTGATCCTAAAAAAATATTTAGTGAAATTTGAGGAGAGGAAAATCAAAACTTCTACGTCAGGAGGCCTCACCAGAGCGATGAAGGGACTCGGGAGTAAAAAGAATCCTACTCTCCGATATATATAATCCTAAGACTCAAAACATTTTGTTCTAGACTCAACAACGTCAGCGATTCGACCAAGCAGGGGGGCTCCTAAGTTGGGGATGTCTCTGATTACCAACTTGTAACACCCACGATGCAGCTATATCTCCCACATGTCGAGGCATGACTTAGAGGCATAACCACATGGTGGTTTAGTCGCAAGTGGGGTAATCTTCACACAATCCCATGTACTGAATAAGAAAGGATAAAGAGTTGGCTTACAATCGCCACTTCACACAAATAACATGTTAAGCCTACATCATCCAGAGTACAATCAAAGGTCCGACTACGAAACCAACATAAAGGAAGACAACCCCAAATGCTAGATCCCCGATCGTCCCAACTGGGCTCTACTACTGATCATCAGGAAACGAAACATAGTAACGCCCCAGATCCTCGTCGAACTCCCACTTGAGTTCGTTAGCATCACCTGCATTGGTATCCTCGGCACCTGCAACTATTTGGAAGTATCCGTGAGTCATGAGGACTCAGCAATCTCACACCCACGAGATCAAGACTATTTAAGCTTATGGGTAGGATAGGGTAATGAGGTGGAGCTGCAACAAGCGCTAAGCAAATCTGGTGGCTAACATACGCAAATAAGAGCGAGAAGAGAAGCAACGCAATGGTTGAAAAGCTATAAGTGATCAAGAAGTGATCCTAAAACTACTTATGTTCAAGCATAACACAAGACCGTGTTCACTTCCCGGACTCCGCCGAAAAGAGACCATCACGGCAACACATGCGGTTGATTCATTTTAATTAAGTCATGTGTCAAGTTCTCTACAACCAGATATTAACAAATTCCCATCTGCCACATAACCGCGGGCATGACTCTCGAAAGTTTATACCCTGCAGGGGTGTCCCAACTTAGCCCATCACAAGCTCTCACGATCAACGAAGGATATTCCTTCTCTCGGAAAGACCCGATCAGTCTCGGAATCCCGGTTACAAAAAATTTCGACAATGGTAAAACAAGACCAGCAAGACCGCCTGATGTGCCGAAAATCCCAATAGGAGCTGCACATATCTCATTCTCAGGGCAACACCGGATGAGCACTCCGTACAACTAAAACCAGCCCTCAAGTTTCCCCGGGGTGGCATTGCAAAGGACTCTAGTTCGGACCAACACTTAGACAAGCACTGGCCCGGGGGGGTTAAAATAAAGATGACCCTCGGGTTAATTACTCCCAAGGGAAAGGTATAGGTTGTTAGGCAAATATAAAACCAAGGTTGGGCCTTGCTGTAGGAGTTTTATTCAAAGCGAACTGTCAAGGGGTTCCCATAACACTCAACCGCGTAAGGAACGCAAAATCAAGGAACATAACACCGGTATGACGGAAACTATGACGGCAAGAGTGGAACAAAACACCAGGCATAAGGCCAAGCCTTCCACCCTTTACCAAGTATATAGATGCATTAATTAAATAAGAGATATTGTGATATCCCAACATATCCATGTTCCAACATGGAACAAACTTCAACTTCACCTGCAACTAGCAACGCTATAAGAGGGGCTGAGCAAAAGAGGTAACATAGCCAAACAACGGTTTGCTAGGAAGATGGGTTAGAGGCTTGACATGGCAATATGGGAGGCATGATATAACAAGTGGTAGGTAGTACGACATAGCGATACAACGAACAACTAGCAAGCAAAGATAGAAGTGATATCAAGGGTATGGTCATCTTGCCTGAAATCCCGCAAGGAAGAAGAACAAGTCCACGAAGAAGACAAACGGACGTAGTCGAACAGATCCTCACAACTCCGGAACGAAACCGAAGCTAACGAGAGATGCAACCCAGAAAGAAGCAAGCAACATAGTAAACAACCATCACATGAACATGGCATGATGCACAACCAAGTATGATGCATGTCCGGTTTAATGAGGCATGGCATGGCAAAGTGCACAAACAAAACTACAAGTTAAGTGGAGTTCAATATGCAACGAGATGCATATTGACGAAACACCACATCAATTATTTAGTTCTCTCTCGTTTATGTACCCAACAATATTAAATGTTTTTAAACATGGCAAGAGGTGAAGCATGAGTAAAATACACATTTTAGGCAAGTTTAAATGAGGCTGGAAACAACAAACAACAATTCTGGAAAATCCTCATATGCAATTTTTAGAGTTGGTACTGTTCTGCCCTAAACCATATTTTAGAGTTGTTAAACACGCAAGTACTGCCACCATGTTAATCTATGCATTTTTCTACCTCTTTTACATATAAAGTTTATTTAAAATGGAGCTACGGTTATTTAGTTGTGAATTAAATCATTTTAACATGGCAATATGGCAAATTATATGCAAACATCATTTTTAACATTTTTAACATGCATGAAAGTTGGATATTATGAAACTAGACAAGATTCTAAGCGAGTTACATATAAAGTTTAATTAATTCCGATGCATGGTATTTAATTATGAGCAATGTAAGAAAATGGCATTTCTGTAATATGCATGTCCAGGATATTTAGAAAATATGTCCAAGGGAAAAAATGTCCGTGGGCTGAAACTGAATTGGCCCAACAGGAGAAAGAAAAAAACAAAAGGTGGGGCGCTGGGGTGTGGCCTCACCCAGTGGGCCTTGGCCCGTTCGACGGAGAGGAGGGGCCGGCAGGGGAGCGGGCAGGCCGCGGTTGGCTGGGGCCCACCCGGTGGCCCAAGCGGGCGAGCGGGGCGGTTCGTCGCCTCCTCGAGCACCCGCTCGAGCAGTATGCAGGGGCGGCGGCTGTCGCGACAAACGCCGGTGATGGGTGGCGCGGAGAGGGTCAGTGAGGTCAGGAAGAGGCGAAACCAGCCGGGGCTCCCCAGATCCGGCGAGAGGAGCCGACGGCGAGCTCAGAGCAGCAAGGTCCGGCACAAGCTCCCATGGGAAGCTCTGAGTCATTGCGGCGGCGGGATCCCTGGGGTGCCCCGGCGAGGTCTAGTCGTCGGAGGTGGGCGGCGGAGCTCCTCTGGCGGGGACGAGGCGCGGGGCGACGAGGCTGGCGAGGAAGCAAAGCGCGGGACGACGCGGCGGTTCGGGACGGCGGCGCGGGGATCCGCGTTTGGCGGCGGAGGTGCGGCCCGATCCGGGCCCAGGCAGGATGGATCCGGGCTCCGCGGGCCCACGCGTTGGGGAGGCTGGAGGGGCACGCATGGCAGCAGGGGAGTGGTGGAGGGCGGCACTAGGGAATAGGTGGCGCGCGCTGGTTGGCTGAAGGGGTGTGGCAGCGCTGCCAAGTGGCGGGGAGGGGTTTGGCCGGCGTGGAATGCGAAGAGGGGGCGGCGGCTGCAGGTGGGAGGAGGGTTAGGGTAGGTTTAGGGGCTAGGGATGCCCAAAATGGCAAGGGGGCTGCTTAAATAGGAAGGGGCTAGGGTTTAGGTGGGTTTGGGGGGTTTCTAGAGCGTTTCGGAGCCTCCGATTATGATCGTGCGGCTCCGGACAGAGGAGGGAACTAGGTGGGGTTTGTGGGCTGTGTAGGAGAGGTCTCAGGCTGAGAAGAGAGAGACAGAAATGCAGCCCGGCAACGGTTTCCGGAGACCGAAAACGTCCGACGTGTGACCGGCTATAGTATCGCTATAATTATCCGTTGGGGCATCAAATGAACTCCGAATCCGATGAAACTTAGCAGGCGGCCTACCTACAACATAACAACACCGCATGCCAACTTTCAGCCCATTCCGAGAACATTTTTTGGCCACTTATAAAATAATATTTCGGGCGTGCCGCAGGCGCGTGCAAGTGTGGACGGGCTCAGAACGGATGATGGAAAGCACTGAGAGACCCGGACGAATGCAAGTTTCGAAAACATGCAGATGCAATGCGGATGATGACATGGAAAAATGCAACAGGCAAGCGAATGATAAGGCAACAACAGTGAATAACTGGAAGACACCTGGCGCATCGGTCTCGGGGCATTACACCTACTGTCCTATGTCAGTTGTTGTTTTTTACTTGTTTTTGTCTTTTCAGGAAATGAATATAAAACAGAGTCCAAACGGAGAAAACACTTTGGATTAAATTTTTCTGAACTGGAAGGGACCCAAGAAGGTTCGGTAGAAGACTTGGGGAGTCACGAGGAAGCGACAAGCCCCAAGGGGCACGCCCCATGGGGGTGCCCTACAGGCTTGTGGGCCTCTCATGGCACCTCTTAACCTAATTCCACCTCTATAAATTTCCAAATATCACCAATACATCAGAGAGCCACCCAAAATATTTTCCCGCTGCTGCAAATTTCTGTTCTTTCACGATCTCATCTAGAGGCCTTTTCCGGTACTCTGTTGGAAGGGGAATCGATCATGGAGGGCTTTTACATCAACCTTCTTGCCCTTCCGATGATGTGTGAGTAGTTTACCATAGATCTATGGGTCCATAGTTAGTAGCTAGATGGATTCTTCTCTCTTTGGTCTTCAATACAATGCTCTCATCGATGTTCTTGGAGAACTATTCGATGTAATCTTCTTTTGCGGTGTGTTTGTTGGAATCCGATAAATTGCCGGTTTATGATCAGATTATTCATGAATATTAATCGAGTCTTCTCAAAATTCTTTTATGCGTGATTGTTATAACTTTGTATTTCTCTACGATCTATCTATTTGGTTTTGCCAACTAGATTGACTTATCTTGCAATGGGAGAGATGATTTATGATGGGTTCAATCTTGCGGTGCTCAATCCCAGTGATAGAGGGGGGCATGCCACGTATTTGTATTGTAGTCATTAGGGGAAAACAGCGGGGTTATTCATGTTGTTTGGGTTTACTTTGTCTACATCATGTCATCTTGCTTAAGGAGTTACTCCATTTTGATTAACTTAATACCCTAGATGCATGCTGGATAGCAGTCGATGGATGGAGTAATAAAAGTAGATGCAGGCAAGAGTCGGTCTACTTGTATCGGACGGGATGCCAATATGCATGATCATTGCCTTGAATATCGTCATAACTATGCGCTTTTCTATCAATTGCCCAACAGTAATGTGTTCATCCACCGTACTTTATGTGTTCAAGTGAGAAGCCTCTAGTAAAAACTATGACTCCCTGGTATACTTTTATCATATATAAAATCCAAAAATACCTTACTGCAATTTATTTATCGTTATTTTATTTTGTGTTTTTATCTATCTATCTATCACTATCAGATCTGGCCCTTGCAAATAACCGCCAAGGGGATTGACAAACCCCTTGATCGCGTTGGGTGCAAGTATTTGCTATTTTGTGTGTAGGTAGTGCTCCTACTGGATTAATAACCTTGATTTTTAACTGAGGAAAATACTTTTCTCTACTGTACTGTATCATTTTCTCTTTTCGAGAAAAAGCCAATGTAGCTCACATGTAGCAAGGGATTTTACGAGAGAACCCGACCTCAACAGGACTCCAGATCCATGCGTCTGAGTGCTATTGGCTCTAGATACCAACTGTCAGGAAGTGACAATGGATTACCAAACAAAAACACTCAATTTTAGAGGTTTAGACAGGGATTGCAGTCGATTGCTACGGTTTACATTACGAAACAGGAAACAATATAATGTAGCACGCCACTCGCGTCTAGGGTTTCAACCCAAATACATCAGGATGCCTAAAAAGAAAGAAAGGAAAAGGGGGCTTTATAGCCATAACATATAGGAAGCATGTGAAAAGCTAAACTGGAGATCCTTTTTTAAGAAAAGAAAACCCTGGCCTTTGCATCCAAGGATGCGGACGGCTACTTTTATTATATTATTCAACAAAGCCTGAAAAAACAAATACAATGGTTAACCTAAAGCCACTTTTCTGATTATTTCTGTTGCTACACCTACAAACTTGATGATGTGCACTGACATCACACTAGCGCACACCATATAATTTAATTGGCTCACCAAGCCGCCCAGCGACGTGCCAAGAGCACCAAGAGGTCTACCCTCAACGCGCAGTGCATGCGCACACTTTAGAATCCACTACCATCATCTTCCATCGTCCCAATGGTTAAACTACAGAGTAGAAGAAAGTAGACGTTGCCGGAAAAGGAACAACGCTGTGCGGGAGCTGGATGTCCATCCGATCGTAGACCAACGGTTCACAACTAAGGAGAACCGAAGAACTGGTATCTTTTTTGCAGAAGAGCCGCCCGGTGAAAAATGAACACCGTGCACGCCATTGAGAGCGTGGGAACAGTAAAAGTGTAGGTGTTCTTCAGAAGATTCAGACTAGAACCTGGCATGCATGCGTTATGCGTATGATTTAGAGCAACTCGCCCTTTGATCACCTTAAACACGCTTTCACATTCCCTCAGGAAAGAGAACTTTCTTGGAGGAAATGATTACATGTACTACGTTCAAACGATGATGTACTTGCTGGTGTACCACACCATTTAAGTGATTCCATGTTGTTTTCTCGATCATCTCTCCAGTACCCTGGTGTGTATTTAGTGTATACAGGAGCATACAAAGACGCCCGCACACGCAGTCGATATAGCACCTGTTCTTTCTTTCCTTGTCACGGTTTCCTCGACCACACGTCGAATCGATGGATCCGTCGACAGAGATGCGTCGGATGCATGCATGCCAATGACTCCAGACGGCCATTTCGCTCGTGCGGTGCGTGCGTGCAATGCGCATCGCGAACGTACGATACGATCGTATATAGGTGAGGTGGTGTTACCGTCTCTCAGCCTCTCAACCTCTCAACCACTCCGACAGCGACGCGGACGCGACGGACGACGGCTATACGAGTACGAAAATAAAACGTACTTCCTCCGTAAAGAAATATAAGAGCATATAGATCACTATTTTAGTGATCTAAACGCTCTTATATTTGTTTATAGAGGGAGTACTACACGTATGCAGTACGTACGTACACTGTCGTCAGCAGGGGCGCGCGTTGCCTGAAAAAACTAGGCTGGCAAAATTGCTCAATTATCTGTAGGTGTCTCTGCGACCCGATCATCTAGATGCATGTATGGTCCTGATCGATCGACCGTCCATCCTTGGCTTTTCTCGACCGATCTCGCTTTCCCGGTGGGCTGTGGGTGGCCCTGGTTCTCGGCCGTTGGATCCATCGGGGACCCCTGGTGGTCCACACGTGCGCTTGTTACGCGCACGCATGATTGCAACGTGACCCGCGCACGTACTACTACGTATACGTACCAACCAACCAATCTTCCTGCAGGTGCAGGATACGCTACCTCTCTTGCGTTACTCACGTGCATGCATGGTAAATGTAACATATGAAAGGAACGGCCTACGGACCTTGTTTACCGTTGCGAATAGTTGGAAGTTTGTAGTAACCAACTTGGTTTATGTTATGTAGTACTTTTATTATTCTGCGTGCAAGGGTTTTGAGAGCTAAATGTTATCCAGATGAAAATCTCTTGAATGCAGGACTAAAGGAGGGATCTTTGTTTACGTGGCAAAGTATTGTTGCTGGTCTCCAGACTTTCAAAAGATAGCATATTTTGGAGTGTGGGATCGGGAAGTAATATCAATATCTGGGATGATCGCTGGACACCGAGTAGTCCATCCAGGAAAGTTATACCTAGAAAGGGTTTTTGCCTTCTGAATTCTGTTGATGAGTTGATTATAATCCATGGACATGGAGATGGGATGAAGATTTAATTTTGGACAATTTTGTTTCGGTTGATGTTGAAAGAAAGAATTTTCAGGATCCCTTTGAGCACACAATTAACCGAGGATTTTGTTACCTGGCACAAGACTCGGACATACTCCTTTTCAGTCCGGTCCACGTACTATACTGAGTGGGAACGCCAATTTGGTGCAAGAATCAGAAGAGATGAGGTTGGACCATCAAAGTCTAACCCAGTTTGGGAGATTCTCTGGAAGCTTCAAGTTCCTAGTGAAATAAAGATCTTGGTTGGAAAGATTTACATGGGATGATTCCAGGTATGTCAGTCCTTGTAAATCATCATATACCGGTATCTGGACAATGTCCTATTTGTAA
>NC_041388.1:105647361-105726878 GCF_002162155.2 Triticum dicoccoides
GCGACACCTCATGTTTACATGTGTTCGAGCTAAAGAAGTGTGGAAAGCTTTGGGTCTTTAGGAAACAATCGCTCGAACCCTTGTTTCAGACTGATCTGGTAGCGGCATGCTTGAGAATATCGTCAGAGATCAAAGGCATAATTCATCCACACTGCAACATCTCGGCTTCCAAGTGTCCATCTTGGTTGGAGCTTGGTACATCTGGTGGTAGAGAAAGGAAGCTGTGAAGGGTGAAGATGTGTCCATTCCTTCCAAAACAGCACTCACCATACGTGTGATAACGGCCAACTATGCTGTCTCTAGGAGTGCGACTAGTGTACCTGATGTTAAATGGTCTAAACCTTCTCAAAAAATTTATAAGGGAAACGTGGATGCATGCTTCATGGAAGATGGAAGCGGAGCCACAGCGTCGGTTCTTTAAAACCACTGGGGTGAGGCTCTTACTGGGTCAACAACTCTCTTTACGCATGTGCCTGATGCCGCTTCAGCGGAAGCTTTGGCGTTGAAGAATGGTATGGAGCTAGCTGACCAGTGGGGATGCTCAAATGTGATCTTTGAATCTGATTGTCTTGAGATTATCCAGGCATGCAAGGGGGAAGTTGTCCTTATTCTGCTAATCTGATGGGTGTTTTCATTTAACTCAAAGTATTGATTCAATCTTGTACTCTCAGTGTCCAAGGGAAGGGAACAAGGTGGCACACAAGCTTGCTAGGAGTTTCTATGATTCTAATTCTATAATTTCTTGGGAGGGTGATCCTACACAGATTATCCTAGCTGAATTTCTTAGTGATGTAACAATTATTTAATTTGAATAAAGTGTGCCACAAGTTCAAAAAAACGACATTGCTATTATTTGATGAATAAAGTTGTTATGATAAAAAAAAAGTAGCGTGAGTTCTTTTTGGGTAACTACAACAGCAAAGTAACAAGATATTGAATTTTGTTGAGTTGGCAACTCGGGCTTGACCTTGAGCAGTAAAAACAAGAGAATAGAAAACATATTGTTTCCATTAGATTGTTTTTTTAATGTTGGCAGTTGCTCTGCCAAATTCATTGATCAGAAGGGGACAAAAACAAGGAGACAGCCCAAGCGGGCAAACACCCAGCAGGTGAAGGGGGGAAAGAGAGAAAGAAAAGGAACTCAACCAGGGTCAAAAGGGATTTCCATTATATTGTTGATGTTGTTGTTGGTGGTGGTGCTGGTGGTGTTGTTTTGAACTACTGGTAGTTGCATGGGACCAAAGCAGATGCGGCCACCCTGAATTAGTGGAAGCAAGGGGAGGGAAGAGCCGGAGAGGACGAGGACCACCACCTAGCTACAGCCATAGCGGGGGGCTCCGGCCGGGGAGGGAGGAGCAAAGGAACAAGTATCCGTCCCCATCCATCAAATGGCAAAAGATGGACGACGACCTCTCCCTCCCTTTTTCACAAGAGAAGAGAAAAGAAATTAAGAAGGAAGCTATGCTAGGCTGGTCCCGTCCCCGGTCCTGGCTAGCCTGTGTGGTGCGGTGTCATGCGGCAGCGGCGGCAACGGGCAATGGCATAGTGCTCTGCGGTACGAGCAGTAGTACCCTGACTGGGACTGTAGCGGCGTCTCGATCGATCGCCAGAGGCCCAGAGCACTGGCTGGGCTGGCGGGGGCTGGCTCCTTTGTCGTTGCCCATCCTCTTCTTCCCGTGTCGCGCCCCCCTGATGCGAAATCAGATGGCGCGGCAGGGAGCGGAGCTGCAGCTGCAGCTGCAGAGGGTGGTGGGTGGTGGTGGTCTCCCGCTGCAGCTGCTGCGCTTGGATGGACGCGTCTCGTCTCCTTTTAATGCCGCACGCGCCGCGCCGCGTGGGCGCCGCGCCGTGCTGCCACCACGAGGGCGCAAGGGCCACCGTCGCAGCCAGGACCGCCGGGCGGGAAAAGTCGCCGCGCGGCCGGCCGGGGCCGGCTGATCCGCCCAAAGGGCCGCGGCCTTTTCTCCTTCTGTTCTTCGATCGCCGCCACTGTTTTTTTGTTATAGTACATACTTGTGGTGTTGTGCGGCAAAAAGCAAAGCTGGGGTCAGTCTGTCCGTGCACTGTAAAACGAAAAAAAAGGCATGTCAAAGCAAAACAAAATGAATCTTCTAGTTAAACAAACTAGGACACAGAAAAAAAATCACTGGAATTAGCTAAGACTTTTATATAGTGTTTCTCTTTGCTTATATTGTACCTGGGTCTAACAAAAAAATCACTAAATTTCACAAGAATTTGCGCGTGCTAACCAATCATATCTTGTGATACAGTAACATCAAACCGGACCTGAGCTAACAACTAGTGCCAAATTATCGCGTAACGAACTGGGCCATGGAACTAATAAAAGAGCAAAAGCACGGCGGACAGCAGCAACATAGATGTAGGCCTCCTTTGATTTACAGGATTTTCCTAGGAATTTTACAGGATTGACATCCTCTGGAATTTTTCCTTTACACATGTTGTTTGATTCACATGATTGCATTCCTCAGGAACTAATCCTATAGAAACTTCTTAGTTCATTTTTATAGAAAAACAAGCATGAGGTTAGACTTCATGGAAAAAATCCTCTGTTTTGCTGTCCGACGTAAGATTTCAGGGCCTCTTTAGTTTAAAGGATTTTCATAGGAATTTTAAAGGATTAGAATCCTTAGAAATTTTTCCTGCGTTGATCGTTTGATTCGCAGGATTGAATCCCATAAAAAAATTCTATGGATTCATTTGTACTGCATTTTATAGCAATTCTAACATCCACCCTTGAAAGAAATCCTTTGTTTTTCCTGTGATAGAATCGAACAAACTCAAATCCTATAGGAATCCAATAGGCATGTCATTTCAATCCTACGCTTTTCATATTCCTGTGCTTTTGCAATCCTGCGAATCAAATAGGCCCTCAGTGGACAGTACATCATATTCCTGTACATTTCCTATTCATACGCTTTCTAAACCCTGTGAATCAAAGGAGCCCGTAGAGTTTTCCACTGCAAGTCAGCTACGCATATCATGTACTACAAACGTGAAACACACCACCTACGTAATAGGGAGGTTCCAGTCTTGTAGGCTGCTACATCATTCATGATGGATGGGTCGACGGATTGATGGTCACTATTTCCCTCAAACTGCCCAGCCGAAAGTTTTTTTGGTTTGTCAAAGTCCCAGATAAAAGCTGGGAACCACAAAGGCAGCCGCACACCCGAAGTGATCCATAGGTCGCATGCATGCGCTTGCTGCCACACCACGTCTCCTTGCCTAGCATCACCACCTCAAGAGTAAGTAAAGTGATGGCACCTGGTGCCCAAGCAATGGCCTCCATGATTAAAGGGAGGGTGCGCTGCAGCTGCTGCAGAGCCGTTCATCCAGCCACTGGCCCGATCGCTTCACTCATCAGTGCTGGATCAACTCACAAGCTTTTTCCCAAACAAAGTACATGGAAAATGGGTCCCTGACAATCCACACACATGGTACATAGATATGACTGACACGCCACGCTACAGGCCTTAAGATTCAACAGCAACAAGCGGGAACATAACGTCTGTGACCGCTAACAAGCAATACAACACACCTCGAAAGGTTTTACTCGAACCAATGGAGCGGAAGTAGCTAGATGGAGATGCGGCGACCGCAGAGAATGTAACCAATTTCTCAGTCGCTGCGGGCGGGAGAAGCGTCGGGGGACCTGGAGCGGGATCCAGGGGGCGATCCTGAGGATGGCCTGGCCACCCTTGGGCGTGAAGGGGATCCATCACTGTCGGCCGGTGGCGACCTCCTGTAGACATGAACCATTGATTAATATACAGGGAATTTTATGACAAGTATATGCATCTAACAGAAGCACTGTCGAAATACATATATTGTGGTATGCAGCAAAGGAGTCTGGATTAACGAGGAGAAGGAATGCCCTAAGAACTGCAGCCATTCGTTTCTTGATTTTCTTCACTAGAACAGACAGACTTAACTTCCAGTACACATAACGAGCATGTTAACAAAACAAATTGGGTTGCAAAAACAACAGCGCTAGAAAGAGACGGCTTAAAACTTTCGATGCCAGGCTGATGATTGTTATTTTCAATCTGATTCCTCATATAAGATTTACTACCTCCATCCGGGTTTATTAGGCCCCCTCTCATTTTGAGCTAAAGTTTGGCCAACAAACTTAACCAATAAAATGTAAACTATATGTCATAAAAATTATACCTTAGGAAAGCTCTTTCAAATACAAATCCAACAGTGTACTTTTTGTAGCATATATTCTATATTTTATTAGTCATGTGAATGGTCAAAGTTTGGCTCAAAATACTAGGGGGCCTAATAAACCCAGACAGATGTAGTACAATGGCAAGCTAATACTTTGATGGACGAACAAGGTTACAGGTATAAACAGCAAGAATTTGATGCTGGTGCTTAGCTCTACAATTCTCTAATGCAAATGCAATGAAGGCAGACGTGTGTAGTTATCAATCAAACACAACTTACTTCTCATACCCATTATCAGCATCACGTTGGTCACCATCTCTACCAGGGGGAGAGTAGGATCTCCTTTTATCCTCCTCATGTTCTTTTGGATGACGCACAGGAGATTTCGTGCGATGAGACTCCCTTCCCCGTGGGGAAGCAGAGTAGTCATCTCGCCGTCTTGGAGCAGGAGAGTATGACCTTTTTTTGCCCAAACACAACATTGAACAATAGAAAAGAATCAAATATCAAAACTTTACGAATGTTGGATGCCAAGCAGAACTGCTGAAAAATCATTATTGCCCTACCTTGACCGAGCACGGCCACCGCCACGAGGGCGGGGAGAGGCTGAGCGTGAACGGGAACGAGACCTCCCTGTACCAAATATGAGAAGCTATTAGTAAGTTGATACTGTGCCAAGCAAAATTTGCAATGATTTTGAAATGCTGCAGCATAAAAAGTTCGCAACAATTACAGGTTTCACACCTTCAAAAATCTGAAATATAAACAACTCGTACGTGATGGGTCTTATACAATCTTCACTTCAGACATTAACAGGACAGGAGCCTATATGCAAACAAGTTGTATGTGATGGGTCTTATACAATCTTCACTTCAGACATTAACAGCACAGGAGCCTATATGTAAACAACTTGTATATGATGGGTCTTATACGATCTTCACTTCAGACATTAACAGCACAGGAGCAGCGGTTAATCCAAAAGTTCACTAGTGGATGGGTGTTCACATATGTTAATTATCATATAGGGACTCCGCTGAATCAGATTAAGCCTATATGCAACTGATGTCTCTTCAGAAGGCACTCAATTGTGCTAGTTTACCACAATTGAAATGCGCAAATAGGTAAGGAATGCCATGCTATGTTCATTGGTTACACACAAAGAAAGGAAAGTAAGAGAATCAATTAGTCTCCAATATCAGCTACAACAGGAAAACTAATGCATTTTTTGCTGCAAGAGGGGAATTACCCATAGTGAGCATTGGATAAAAATAGGTATTTGGTGTTTATGGTTCTATCTACTAACAAGATCCAAACCGAGATAAACTTAAACCAGAACGACCAGCAATTCTCAACACTTGTCCGTTCAAAAGCATGTACAAGATTCCAGACTCCATAATTCTATATATGCAAATTTGGCATTACCATAATGAGAGGAACGGCGCCCTTCATGACCTCCAGAGTACCCCCTGCAACAGTCATTTCAACTGAGCACGAGAGAAGACGAAGCAAATCTTCACACAAAAATGGGAATATATACCTGACTCTAGTTCTAGTGCGCATATCCTCTGGCCTTTTCCGTGACTCAGCAGCAAGCACAACAGTTATCTCCCGGCCAAAAAATACCTGGCGATTCATGTGGTATTGGGCCTCAGAGGCATCATAAGGGTCAACAAACTCCACAAACGCAAACCCTCGGGGCTCCCTGTACATGTCGATTTCATTAAACAAAGTAGGGCAGAGAAAAAGGATGAAACATCAAATTAATAAGAATGTCGAGTGTATGAAGTACTCATATATAGTGTGTGCATGTTATGTTACCATGGCAGTCAAAAAATTATCTGTGCACTCTTGGCGAAGCACAGTCAACAACTTACTAACATTTCCGTCAAAAGGGAAGCAAGTGCTGCAAAAAGCAGCAGCATGTCCAGGCTCTAGTATCCAGGTTTCTTGTATAACAACTAAGTACGGCGGTTCTCGTAAAGAGCATCTTCATAGAAGCATTTGCTTCACTTCCCCAATGTGAAAAGTCATGATAGTACTTGAAATCAACTTCGCCCCATTTTATCTTCTCATGGACCACACACAGTACAAGTCTTTTATCTTCTCTTCGTGAATTAATTTTCTCAATCAATCAAATCTTTGTCTTCGTAGAAGAATGTCTTGATTCGGACAAGACTCTATCTTGCCAAGCAAATGAATTGCAGGAATATTAAAAAAGCATTCTTCAAGAAATCAAGGGCTTGTATTTACTTCAAACCAATACAACCCTGGGAATCATTTCAGAAAAAAATCATACATGGCAACCATGAATGGGTAGGAGAAAGTACACTGAATATTTCCAAATTGACATCAAGTACTCTAGTGACAGGAATAAACCAGTGATGTACATCAGCAGACCAAAAAAGAGTAGACCATTTTCATGTAGCTTAAATGCACAAAGGTGGTTGCAGAGGTCGACACCGCTCGTAAGCTGGGAAATGTTCGCAAGTTACCTTAATGAAACATATCTTATGCATATGGTGTAATGTAACTGTTGGTACATATGGGAGGCCCATGGTGGCCCAGGCCCAGTACTGCTTATGTAACCCTAGTGTTGTGGTATATATATGTGTGTGGTGGTCCTGAGGGAACCAACAAGATTGACCAAAACCAAGACTGAATCCATTCCCTCTCGTGTTACAACATGGTATAAGAGCTAGGTTGTAGCCGCTCCCCTCGCCGTCTCCTGAGGTGGCTGTGGGCAAAGCCCACGGCTGCTGGGGAAGGAGGCGGCGGGGACGTGAAGGAAGGAGGCGGATCCGGGCGGAGCTGCGCGGTCGGCGGTGGCCGGCAGAAGCGGAGGCGGCATCTGGGCGCGGTGTCCAGGAGCTGCTCTCGGCGCGGATTCGCGGCGGCGGCTGGCTGGGAGCTGTGCGCGGGTGGCGGCGGCGAGCTGCACGCGTGAGCAAGGCGCGGGCGCGAGGAGCGTGTGTGCGGGCTGGATCTGGCGAGCTCGGCACGGTGGGCGTGTGCAAAAGGCCGGGAGGTGCGGATCTGGGGCTTGGAGTTCGAGCTCGTGCTCGTGCTCTGGGCGGCGCTGCGAGAAGGCGCTGGGATGCGCGGCGCGCGCGCTGGCCACAGCTGTGGGTCGCGGGACAGGCGGCGTGGCGCTGGCAAGCGGCTGCGCGCGTGGCAAGTGAGGCGTGGAGAGGCTGCTTGCGGGCAGAAGAGGGAAAGAAAAGGAAGAAGAGGAGCTGAGGTGCGCCTGCGCGCGCGCCAAGTGCTGCTGCTATCCTGGTGCTGCCTGCTGCTGGAAGTAAAAAAAAAAAAGAGGAGTTGAACTGCTGGTGCAGAGGAGGAGGTGAGGCTGTGCGCGGCAAGAAGGCAACAGAGGAGGAGCAGCCAAGGAGGAAGAGGAGAAGGAGGCTGACTCTGTTGCTGCTGCTGTTGTGGCTGCATCTGCAGCTGCTGTGGGTGCGGCCAGGTGCAGCGGCGCGTGAGGAAGAGGAGGTGCACGGCTGCAGAGGAGAGAAGCTCCTGCTGGGCGCTGTGGTCCTGGCGGCTGCTGTGTTCTGCTGTTGCTGCTGACAAAAGAGTAAGAAGGAAGGTTGTGTGCTGCTGCTGCATGAGACGGAGAGGAGGCAGAGGAGAAAGAGAAGGGCAGCTGCTTGTGGCTCCTGTGTGCTAGTTGCTGCTGCTGTTTGGAAGAGGAGTTGGTCGCAGCTGCTGGTGCTGCTGAGCGGGAGAAGGATGAGATGGGGGAGAAGGATGAGATGCTGCGCTGGCTGTGGTGTTGTTGCTGCTCCGTGCTTGCTGCAAGGAGCAGAGGGGGAGAGATTGCTTGGTCCGCTGCAAGGACCAAGGAGAGAGATGTTGCTACTGATGGCAGCCAGATGGATTTTCTTTTAGGGGGGGAGAGGGAGATGTGGTGATGATGGAGATGATGAGGTTGTGGCTTGAGTGTGGTTGGTGATGAGGAAGTGTCCGGGAGAGAGGCTGTCGTGCCTGAGGTGAGAATGGTTGAGGCCTGACCAGGGGAGAGGCCGTCGTGCCTGAGGCAAAGATGGCTGGGGCAGGAGTTGCCCGGAGAGGCCGTCGTGCCTGTGGAGAAGACGGAAGAGGTCAGTGGCCGAAGAGGCCGTCGTGCCTGTGGAGAAGACGGGCTGAGGGCATTGAGGCGAGTGTGGATGGTTCTACGGAACCTGTGTGGTGAGGCAGCCGGGGTTGTTGAGGAGGTGCATGGTGCTCAGTTGGCCATCACAAGTTGGAGGTGGTGAGAAGATGATGGAGAGGGCAATGGCTCTCATGTATCGTAGTTGGTTAAGTTTTATGTTCATTAGAGTCGTCGTAGTTTGAGTTATGTAGTTGTTGCAAGATGGTCATGGGTGTTCACCCATGATCATCTTGAGGGGGAGTGTTGGTACATATGGGAGGCCCATGGTGGCCCAGGCCCAGTACTGCTTATGTAACCCTAGTGTTGTGGTATATATATGTGTGTGGTGGTCCTGAGGGAACCAACAAGATTGACCAAAACCAAGACTGAATCCATTCCCTCTCGTGTTACAACAGTAACTTATAGAAAAGTTTCAAAGTTTATGTTGCATGGGTTCAAACTTGGTACATTTCCCATGGTTAATAACAAAAGAGCCAAAATAAAATAGTTTGGCAACTGCTAACCAATTTGACTTACTAAAACTTACCCGCTGTAATAATCCTTTGGAAGGTAAACATCCCTAACAGGACCAAACCTTTCAAAAGGAACACGGAGATCCTCCGCTCTGCCAGGGTTGAGATAACCACGTTAAACAAGTCAAGAAATTGTAAAATGAAGTATTGTTTGTTAAGTGAGGAAAAAGAAAACAAGTGGCATCCATGTCAAAGCCTATGCACCTGGCGCTTAATGGGATGTTGCGGACCAAGAGACTTCCAGAACCCTGCTCCTTTCGTCCTCCATATCCACCCCTCCTAGGGGGGCTTCTTCCTCTGCCACCATATCCCCTCCTTGGGGGGCTGCGGTGCGGGGGGCTGCCACCATATCCCCTCCTTGGGGGACTACGATGCGCGGGGCTGCCACCATATCCCCTCCTCGGGGGACTACGGTGTGGGGGGCTGTACCTCCTCATAGTGTTGTCTGTAATCAATAATTCAATATTATAGATAAGTACAGGAAATGTCCAGGACATGGAGATGGATAGAAACAAATAAGAAAAACTAGCGGATTTATCAGCAAGGATGGTTTATCAAAAAATCATGTTTACTGGCACCAGAAATTTTGGATAAGAAAACCTGTAAAATCTGCTATTTTGGACTTCCTCAACCTTACCACCCACAAAAGACAAAGTCCAATGAACATATCATTGGGTTAATGCAATCACAACGAAAGCAGTCCTCTAGCACAACCATGTAGTGTGTGACAAGGCATGTAATATAATAAATCCAAAATCAAAATTTGCAAAATCCAACACTGAATCCACCTTGACATATTCTGCGCAGTTCATCAGATAAGTCTGAAAGCTACAAACATCCCACCAACAGTTCACATATGCGACAGCGAAATGTTATTCAACAAACATAGGAGATGCAATTTGTCAGCATACACATATCACCATTCTCGACACAATCTATCTGAAGATATAACTACGCCATTGGATTGGACTAAACGACTCACGGGTTGGCATAAAGCATGGTGTCTACATTCACAAGGGTAGCATGCCAAAGACAGCAGTTTTGACGCCAAAGGCACCAAGGCGCCGTCAAACACCAGATTTCGACGGTCATCTCAGGTCAGAGGAAGCTCAAGATTGGCACGGTGACGTGGCTGGAGAGAAGCATTTAAGCGCTGGGCAAACGTTTCCGAAGCCCGCGCGGATCTACACGCACGCCGACGACTTCTAGGGTTTGCGGAGGAAAGACCGCGCAAGCGGCCGAGCAAACATGCACATACGAATATTGCTCGCGAGGATGCTGAGACGAGGAGGGGGTGCAGGGAGAGGGAGGGAGGGAGAGATTACTGCGCGTGTCCGGTGAGCGCCCGGGAAGGCTCCGCCGCCGCGGGGGTGCGAAGGGGAATGGGGGAAACCGAAATGAGGGCAGACAGGTCGATGCCGGTGGGGAAGGCGCGATAGAGATAGATGGCTGGCCGGGTTATATGGGCCTTAGAGGATTTGGGCCTGTGGTCGTTCACTCCACTTGTTTACTGTACCACTGGCTACCAGTTTTTGTCAAACAGAGACGAGACGCACAAGGGCAAGCGCGACTGGGCCGGCAGGGTTCGACCTCAGGATCTCGCGCACCTGTGCGAGCGTTTCTAGCCAAAGGAGCTAATCGATCTTGACACCATACTATCGCGAGACTATAAGAACTAAAGACAGCGGCAAATATGAAACTTTTAAAATTTCGAACATGAACATTTTTCAAAAAAGGAATATTTTCAGAAATGCTAACACTTTTCAAATCCGTGAAGAAATTTTTGAAAACTCAATTTTTTTAAAAAAGACGGAATTTTATTGAATCTGTGAACAAGGTTTTAAATTCTAAAAAAGATTTTAAACGTGAACAGATTTCTAAAATAATAACATTTTTTAAAAGAGGAACGTTTTTTTAAACTCATAAACAAAATTTGAGAAAGCGAACAAATTTTTGAAAACATGAATTTTTTTGTATGTGTGAATAAATTTTAACAGGAACAATTTTTGAAACTATACCGGTTTTGGGACTTCTATGAATGTTTGTAGCCGGTTTTTTCCGATTTTGGGAACCTTCCAGAAGGTTCCTGAACCAATTTTTCCTTTTTATATTTCTTTCTCGTTTTTAATTTTTAATGTTCCTTCCTTTTTCATTATTTCTCTTTTCCTTTTCCTGTCTTTTCTTTCTTTCTTCTTGTACTTTTCTTTTTGAATTTGTTTTCTATTTTCAATGAATGTTTCAGAATTTTCTAAAAGGTGACAATTTCAGATTTTGTTGTTTTTCAGAAAATGTTCCTGTTTTCAAATTTTTGTTCAAAAATTTCATAAAAGTTCAGAATTTCACAAATTGTTCGCATATTTTCGGAAAAGTGTTTGTCTTTTAAAAAATGTGTTCCAAAACTAAAAAATGTTCGGTTTAAGAAATATGTTCTCGTTTTCAAAATTTGTCCAAAAAATTAAAATATATTCATGTTTTAAAATTTGCTTGAAATTTAAAAGGTGTTCGTTTTTTAAAATTTTGTTCATGAATTATAAAATGCTTAGAAATTTTAAAAAATGTTAGCATTTTTAAAAATTGTTCAGAAAAAATTCAAAAAATGTGCACGTTTTCATTTTTGAGTTTCAAATTTTTATTCGCAAATTTCAGAAAATGTTCGGGCGATTCAAATCATGTTCCCATTTTAAAAAAGTATTCACAAATTTCAAAGTTGTGCACATTTTCATTCTTTCAGGAGTTTCGAAATTGTTCGGTTTCAAATTTGTGTTCACAAATTTTAAAAAATGTTCGGGCAGTTCAAAGCATGTTCCCGTTTCCAAAAATTGTGCGAAAATTTCAAAAATGTGCATGTTTTCATTTTTTCAGGAGTTTCGAAATTGTTCAGTTTCAAATTTGTGTTCACAAATTTTAAAAAATGTTCGGGCAGTTCAAAGCATGTTCCCGTTTCCAAAAATTGTGCGAAATTTCAAAAATGTGCATGTTTTCATTTTTTTCAGGAGTTTTGAAATTGTGCAGTTTCAAATTTGTGTTCGTAAATTTCAAAAAATGTTCTTGTTTTCACATTTTTCAAAATATGTTTGCATTTTCAAATTCTGTCTTGAAATTTCAAAAAATGTTCCTGTTTAAAAAAATCCTGATTTTCAAAAATATTTTAGTTTTAAAATTTTATTCGCAAATTAGCTATTTGTTTGTGTTTCATAGATCCCTTCGTTTTTTCCAATAAAAATGCTTTTGACATTCAAGATATAATTTGGAACTGCGTTGCGGGTTGGTTCTTTAAGCTTGGCCTTGCTTTAGAATCAGTAACGACTGGTAGGTACAACCACGTCAGCTATAGCAATTTGTTTGTGTTTCATAGATCCTTTCGGGTTGTTTTCAATAAAAACGCTTTTGACATTCAAGATATAATTTGGATCTGCGTTGCGGGTTGGTTCTTTAAGCTTGGCCCTGCTGTAGAATCGGTAACTGTAGGCGTTCTAGGAATGGGGGTACCCAGACTTGCCTACATGTGGCCCACGGCGTGGCTTCATCGACGGCCTGGTACGGCCCACCTTCAGCATCGACAACTCAAGACCCTCACGAGGGGCCAGTCTCGTGAGGCTGCTACCTCTTGAGCACCGCGTTGGTTTTCTCCGAAGAGGAAGGGATGATGCAGCAAATTAGCGTAAGTATTTTCCTCAGTTTTTGAGAACCAAAATATCAATCCAGTAGGAGGCTACGCGCGAGTCCCTCGTACCTGCACAAAACAAATAAATCCTCGCAACCAACGCGAATAGGGGTTGTCAACCCCTACACGGCCACTTACGAGAGTGAGATCTAATAGATATGATAAGATAATATTTTTGGTATTTTTGTGATAAAGATGCAAAGTAAAATAAAGGCAAAGTAAAAAAGCAAAGAAAATAACTAAGTAGTAGGAGATTAATATGATAAAGATAGACCCGGGGGCCATAGTTTCACTAGTGGCTTCTCTCGAGAGCATAGGTATTCTACGGTGGGTGAACAAATTACTGTTGAGCAATTGATAGAATTGAGCATAGTTATGAGAATATCTAGGTATGATCATGTATATAGGCATCACGTCCGAGACAAGTAGACCGACTCCTGCCTGCATCTACTACTATTACTCCACTCATCGACCGCTATCCAGCATGCATCTAGAGTATTAAGTTAAAAACAAAGTAACGCCTTAAGCAAGATGACATGATGTAGAGGGATAGACTCATGCAATATGAAGAAAACCCCCATCTTGTTATATCCTTGATGTCAACAATATAATACGTGCCTTGCTGCCCCTACTGTCACCGGAAAAGGACACCGCAAGATTGAACCCAAAGCTAAGCACTTCTCCCATTGCAAGAAAGATCAATCTAGTAGGCCAAACCAAACTGATAATTCGAAGAGACTTGCAAAGATAACCAATCATACATAAAAGAATTCAGAGAAGATTCAAATATTATTCATAGATAGACTTGATCATAAACCCACAATTCATCGTTCTCAACAAACACACCGCAAAAAGAATATTACATCGAATAGATCTCCACAAGAGAGGGGAGAACATTGTATTGAGATCCAAAAAGAAAGAAGAAGCCATCTAGCTAATAACTATGGACCCGTAGGTCTGAGGTAAACTACTCACACTTCATCGGAGGGGCTATGGTGTTGATGTAGAAGCCCTCCGTGATCGATGCCCCCTCCGGTGGAGCTCCAGAACAGGCCCCAAGATGGGATCTCATGGATACAAAAAGTTATGGCGGTGAAATTAGGGTTTTGGCTCCGTATCTGATCATTTGGGGGTACGTAGGTATATATAGGAGGAAGGAGTACGTCGGTGGAGCAACAGGGGGCCCACGAGGGTGGAGGGCGCGCCCCCCTACCTCGTGGCCTCCTCTTTTGTGTCTTGACGTAGGGTCCAAGTCTCGTCTTGTTTGTTGAGAAAATCACGTTCCCGAAGGTTTTATTCCGTTTGGACTCTGTTTGATATTCCTTTTCTTCGAAACCCTAAAACATGCAAAAAAAAACAATTCTAGGCTGGGCCTTTGGTTAATAGGTTAGTCCCAAAAATAATATAAAAGTGGATAATAAAGCCCAATAATGTCCAAAACAGTAGATAATATAGCATGGAGCAATCAAAAATTATAGATACGTTGGAGACGTATCAGAGGCGGACGACACCAAGACCTCCACGAGGAGCGGCCTCCTAAGGCTGGCTCCCGAGAAGCGGAGATCTCTATGCAGGCCTCACCTCATGAGGTTCGGATGACGTGAGCCATGACGACCAAGGCTAGGCGGGCGCCAGCGGGCGCAGTGTACTAGTTTCCTCTTTGGTGCTAAGGAGGCAAGCGCAGACGCGAAGTCCCGAGGAATCAGCCAACGATTTCCATTCTGGTGCAACAAGACCAAGACCACCACGACGGCAGGACGGAAGTCATCGTCGAGCCCACCGCGGCGTCACGACCAGAGGCTTTTTGCAGGCGGAGACTACTTTTGTCAGGATAGCATGTACTAGTTGTCTCCCTTCAAATTTCGCCATTCTGGGAACCCTTCCCGCCTTCATTTTGGGAAGAGGACCAAGGCCACTATAAATAGGGCCTAGCCACCACCATTCAGGGGATCCGAACACGAGAGATCATCCTCTCCCCGCCAGCTCAAGAACACACCTCCTGAGGTTGTTCCCCGACTGTACTAGTTCATCCTCAGCCCCTCGAGGCCAATCCACCACAAAGCATGAGTAGGGTTTTGCACCGTAAAGTGGCCCGAACCTGGGTAAACTGCTGTGTCTCGTTTCCTTCGTGTTCATCGAGCTAGGCTGAGAGATTGGCGACTAGGCAGACTGGGAGGTTGAGTTCTTCGCATGCACCCCAGAGTTCGAACCTCTCAAGGGTCTGCGGAGCCCGAAATCTGACATTTGGCGCGCCGGGTAGGGGTGCGTCGAAGATCTGCCTCTCTGCCAGCTGCGTTCCGCTGTTCGGCTCCCATGGCTGACGCTGCTCCACCAACCAGCCCGGCGCGCGCTTACGGAGGAGCCGAGGGCCTCCGGGCTTTCACCCCCACCCTACAGCGGGTGGAGTGGCCACCCAAGTTCAGGCCGGTGCTGCCGCCCCGATACAACGGCGCGGCGGACCCGACAGGTTTTCTCCGAGCGTACGAGGAAGCCGTGTTGGCAGCCGCCGGCGACGGCAAGGTCATGGCCAACTGGTTTCCCATGGCCCTCGCAGGCGCGCCGTGCGCCTGGCTGCTCAACTTGCCACGATCTTCTGTAGCCTCCTGGAAGGAGTTGCGCGACCTCTTCATCGCATGCTTCGCGGCACCGGCGCCACACGCCGTCGCAGCCCTCCTTGGTGGTTCGCAGGCGCCGCCCTCGGGCCGCCATGTCAAGCAGTTCTTCCGCCAGGTGGGTGCCGCTCACGTACAGCAGGGAACTCTTCCGGGCTGGGCAGCGCCTAAGGCCGACCTCACCTTCGACTCGAGGGACCACCCCGCGACAACCGCGGGAGTCGGCGCGCTCCCGATGCTCTGCACCCGCACCATCTACAACGTAGCAGTCACCAAGACCCTTATCGACGGTGGACCGGCTTCAATGTGCTCTCTGTGGAAGCATTCGGCTTGCTTCATGTGCCCCATGGCCGGCTTCGCTCCACCAAGCCACTTTCCGGAGTCATCGACGGCTCCACCTGCCCCTGGGGCAGATCCGCCTTCCCGTCACCTTTGGCACCCGCGACAACTACCGCACCAAGCTAATCGACTTTGACATCGCCCGCATCAGCCTCTCGTACAACACCATCCTTGGGTACCCGGCCTTGGCCAAGTTCATGGCACCAACTCACCCTTCCTACAATCTCATGAAGATGTCGGGAAGCAACGGCGTCCTCACTGTGGCGGGGGACACAAAGGAAGCGTTGTTGGCCCTCAAGCTTGCCTTTAGGGCTGCGGCGGCCATGTGAACGAGTGAGGAAGGAGCCCCGGAGGCTCTGGGGGCTGCGCCAGCAAAGAAGTAGTTGTTCTCTCAAGACCGGGCCGAGACAAAGCAGGTGCTGGTCGACGAGGACGGGGTATCAAGCACCACCTTCACCATAGGCGCTGGCCTCCCTCTAGATCAAGAGGAGGTGTTGGTCAGCTTCTTGCGCACAAATAAGGATGTGTTTGTGTGGGAGCCCAAGGACCTGGTTGGAATTCCGAGGGCGATAATCGAGCATCACCAGAGGGTGTGCCCCAATGTACGCCTGGTGAAGCAGAAGGCACGGCAGCAGTCCACAGAGATGAAGGAAATAGGCCCTAGAGGTAATAATAAAGTTGTTATTTATATTTCCTTATATCATGATAAATTTTATTATTCATGCTAGAATTGTATTAACCGGAAACTTAGTACATGTGTGAATACATAGACAAAATAGAGTGTCCCTAGTATGCCTCTACTTGACTAGCTCGTTAATCAAAGATGGTTAAGTTTCCTGACCATAGACATGTGTTATCATTTGATGAACGGGATCACATCATTAGGAGAATGATGTGATGGACAAGACCCATCTGTTAGCTTAGCATAATGATCGTTTAGTTTTATTGCTATTGCTTTCTTCATGACTTATACATGTTCCTCTGACTATGAGATTATGCAACTCCCGAATACCAGAGGAACACCTTGTGTGCTATCAAACGTCACAACGTAACTGGGTGATTATAAAGATGCTCTACATGTGTCTCCAAAGGTGTTTGTGTTGGGGATCGTTGCAGAAATTTAAAATTTTCTACGCATCACCAAGATCAATCTATGGAGTAATCTAGCAACGAGGGGAAGGGGAGTGCATCTACATGCCCTTGTAGATCGCTAAGCGGAAGCGTTGCAAGAACGCGGATGAAGGAGTCGTACTCGCAGCGATTCAGATCGCGGTTGATTCCGATCTAAGCACCGATCAACGGCGCCTCCGTGTTCAACACACGTGCAGCCCGGTGACGTCTCCCACGCCTTGATCCAGCAAGGGGAGAAGGAGAGGTTGGGGAAGACTCCATCCAGCAGCAGCACGACGGTGTGGTGGTGAAGGAGGAGCGTGGCAATCCTGCAGGGCTTCGCCAAGCACCGCGGGAGAGGAGGAGGACTTGGGAGAGGGGGAGGGCTGCGCCAGAACTTGGGTGCGGCTGCCCTCCCACCCCCCACATATATATAGGGGCAAGGGAGAGGGGGGGCGACCCCCTCAGATCCAATCTGAGGAGGGGGCGGCGGCCAGGGGGGGTGCCTTGCCCCCCAAGTCAAGGGGGCGCCCCCTTTAGGGTTCCCCCTAAACCCTAAGCGCATGGGCCCTAGGGGGGAGGCGCCCAACCCACTAAGGGGTTGGTCCCTCTCCACACATCGCCCATAGGGCCCTCCGGGGCAGGTGGACCCTCCCGGTGGACCCCCGGAACCCCTTCGGTGGTCCTAGTACAATACCGGTAACCCCCGAATTATTCCGGTGACCATATGATGACTTCCCATATATAAATATTTACCTCCGAACCATTCCGGAACTCCTCGTGACGTCCGGGATCTCATCCGGGACTCCGAATAACATTCGGTAACCACGTACATCTATTCCCTATAACCCTAGCATCATCGAACCTTAAGTGTGTAGACCCTACAGGCTCGGGAGTCATGCAGACATGGCCGAGACAACTCTCCGGTCAATAACCAACAGCGGGATCTGGATACCCATGTTGGTTCCCACATGCTCCACGATGATCTCATCGGATGAACCACGATGTCAAGGATTCAATCAATCCTGTATACAATTCCCTTTGTCTATCGATACGATACTTGCCCGAGATTCGATCGTCGGTATCCCGATACCTTGTTCAATCTCGTTACCGGCAAGTCTCTTTACTCGTTCCGTAACACATCATCACGTGATCAACTCCTTGGTCACATTGTGCACATTATGATGATGTCCTACCGAGTGGGCCCAGAGATACCTCTCCGTTACACGGAGTGACAAATCCCAGTCTCGATTCGTGCCAACCCAACAGACACTTTCGGAGATACCCGTAGTGCACCTTTATAGCCACCCAGTTACGTTGTGATGTTTGGCACACCCAAAGCACTCCTACGGTATCCGGGAGTTGCACAATCTCATGGTCTAAGGAAATGATACTTGACATTAGAAAAGCTTTAGCATACGAACTACACGATCTTGTGCTAGGCTTAGGATTGGGTCTTGTCCATCACATCATTCTCCTAATGATGTGATCCCGTTATCAACGACATCCAATGTCCATGGTCAGGAGACCGTAACCATCTATTGATCAACGAGCTAGTCAACTAGAGGCTTACTAGGGACATGGTGTTGTCTATGTATCCACACATGTATCTGAGTTTCCTATCAATACAATTCTAGCATGGATATAAACGACTATCATGAACAAGGAAATATAATAATAACCAATTTATTATTGCCTCTAGGGCATATTTCCAACAGTCTCCCACTTGCACTAGAGTCAATAATCTAGTTCACATCGCCATGTGATTAACACTCACAGGTCACATCGCCATGTGACCAACATCCAAAGAGTTTACTAGAGTCAATAATCTAGTTCACATCACTATGTGATTAACACTCAATGAGTTCTGGGTTTGATCATGTTATGCTTGTGAGAGAGGTTGTAGTCAACGGGTCTGCAATATTCAGATCCCTATGTATTTCACAAAACTTCATGTCATATCGTAGATGCTGCTACCACGTTCCACTTGGAGCTATTCCAAATTGTTGCTCCATTATACGTATCCGGTATCTTTACTCAGAGCTATCCGGATAGGTGTTAAGCTTGCATCGACGTAACTCTTTACGTCGAACTCTTTATCACCTCCATAACCGAGAAACATTTCCTTATTCCTCTAAGGATAATTTTGACCGCTATCTGGTGATCC
The DNA here is from genome assembly GCF_002162155.2 of Triticum dicoccoides. Lineage (NCBI taxonomy): Eukaryota > Viridiplantae > Streptophyta > Magnoliopsida > Poales > Poaceae > Triticum > Triticum dicoccoides. Next base: position 105,666,110 of record NC_041388.1, read on the forward strand.
ACTCCTAGATCACCTTTGTACCCTCTTGCCAGACATGTGGCAAGGCACACATCTGGTGCAGTACTCAGCATGGCATACCGTATAGAGCCTATGACAAAAGCATAGGGGACGACCTTCGTCCTTCCTCTTTCTTCTGTCGTGGTCAATCTTTGAGTCTTACTCAACTTCACACCTTACAACTCAGGTAAGAATCCCTTCTTTGACTGATCTATTTTAAACTCCTTCAAAAACATGTCAAGGTGTGCATTCTTTGAAAGTATCATCAGGCGTCTTGATCTATCTCTATAGATCTTGATGCCCAATATGTAAGCAGCTTTATCCAGGTCTTCCTTTGAAAATCACTCTTCAAACAACCGTTTATGTTTTCCAGAAATTCTACATTATTTCGAATCAACAATATGTCATCCACATATACTTATCAGAAATGTTGTAGTGCTCCCACTCACTTTCTTGTAAATACAAGTTTCTAGCAAACATTGTATAAACCTAAAAGCTTTGATCACTCCATCAAAGCATATATTCCGACTCCGAGATGCTTGCTCTAGTCCATAGAAGGATTGCTGGAGCCAGCATACCTTTTAGCATCCTTAGGATCGACAAAACTTTGATTGTATCACATACAACTCTTTCTTACGAAAACTGGTAAGAAAACTTGTTTTTGACATCCGTCTGTCAGATTTCATAATCGAAAAATACAGCTAATTCTAACATGATTCCGACGGACTTAAGCATCGCTACGGGTGAGAAATTCTCATCGTAGTCAACACCTTTAACTTGTGAAAATACTCTTTCCCACAAGTCGAGCTTCATAGACGGTAACATTACCGCCCACGTCCGTCTTCTTCTTAAAGATCCATTTATATCTCAATGGCTTGCCGATCATCGGGCAAGTCCACCAAAGTCCATACTTTGTTCTGATACATGGATCCTATCTCAGATTTCATGGCTTCTAACCATTTGTCGGAATACGGGCCCACCATCGCTTCTCCATAGCTCGTAGGTTCATTGTTGTCTAACAACATGATATCTAAGACAGGATTACCGTACCACTCAGGAGTAGTACATATCCTTGTCGACCTACGAGGTTCGATAGCAACTTGATCCGAAGCTTCATGATCACTATCATTAACTTCCTATTCAACAGACGTAGGCGCCACAGAAAACATCTTTCTGTGTTGCATCACTCTCTGGTTGAAGTAAAGGTTTGACAACCTCATCAAGTTCTATCTTCCTCCACTCAATTCTTTCGAGAGAAACTACTTCTCGAGAAAGGACCTGTTCTTAGCGACAAACAATTTGCCCTCGGATCTAAGATAGAAGGTATACCCAACTGTCACCTTTGGGTATCCTATGAAGATGTGTTTGTCCGCTTTTGGGTTTGAGCTTCTCCGGCTAAAGCCTTAAGCATCGCAGCCCCAAACATTAAGAAACAACAACTTTGGTTTCTTGCCAAACCATATTCATATGACGTCGTCTCAACGGACTTAGATGGTGTCCTATCTAAAGTGAATGCAGTTGTCTCTAACGCATATCCTCAAAATGAAAACGGTAGATTGGTAAGAGACATCATAGATCGCACCATATCTCATAAGGTTCGATTACAACGTCCGGACACACCATTACCCTGTGGTGTTCCAGGTGGCTTCAACTGTGAAACAATTCCACAATGTCTTAAGTGATTGCCAAACTCATAACTCAGAAATTCTCATCAATCAGATCGTAGGAATTTGATCTTCTTGTTATGATGGTTCTTAACTTCACTCTGAAATCGCTTGAACTTTTCAAATGTTTTAGACGTGTGCTTCATTAAGTAAATATACCTATATCTACTCAAATCGTCAGTGAAGATGAGAAAATAGCGATATCCACTGCACGCTTCAATTCTCATTGGATCACACGCATCAACATGTATGATTTCCAACAAGTCACTTGCCCGTTTCATTGTACCTGAAAACAGGGTCTTAGTCATCCTGCCCATGAGGCATGGATCGCATGTGTCAAGCGATTCAAAATCAAGTGACTCCAAACATCCATCGACACGGAGTTTCTTCATGCATCTTACGCCAATATGACCTAAGCGGCAGTGCCACAAGAAAGTGGTACTATCTACATCTTTTGGCGTGAACATGTGTATTACCACGACCGAGATTCACTGAACCATTCACATAGGGTGCATGACCATGAAAGTTATTATTCATGTAAACAGAATAACCATTATTCTCTAACTTAAATGAATAACCATATTGCAATGAACATGATCTAATCATATTCATGCTCAACGTAGACACCTGATAACATTTATCTAGGTTCAATACTAATCCCGAAGGCAGATGGAGCGTGCGATGGTGATCTCATCAACTTTGGAAACACTTCCAACACACATCGTCACCTCGCCCTTAGCCAGTCTCCGTTTAGTCCATAGCTTTTGCTTCAAGTCACCAATGATAGCAACTGAACCGGTATCCAATACCCAGGTGCTACCAGGAGTACTAGTGAGGTACACATTAATAGCACGTATATACTTTGTTGAACTTGCCAGCCTTCTTATCTACCATGCATTTGGGGTAATTCCGCTACCAGTGACCGTTCCCCTTACAATAGAAGCACTTAGTCTTGGGTTTGGGTTCAACCTTGGGTTCCTTCACTGGAGCGGCAACTGGTTTGCCATCCATGAAGTTTCCCTTCTAGCCCTTGCCCTTCTTGAAACTAGTGGTCGTGTTAAACCATCAACACTTGATGCTCCTTCTTGATTTCTACCTTTTGCGGTCTCAAGCACCGCGAACAGCTCCGGGATCAACTCCATCCCTTGCATGTCATAGTTCATCACGAAGATCTAGTAGCTTAGTGATAGTGGCTAGAGAACTCTATTAATCACTATCTTATCTGGAAGTTTAACTCCCACTTGATTTAAGTGATTGTAGCACCCAGACATTCCGAGCACATGATCACTAGCTGAGCTATTCTCCTCCATCTTGTTGGCAAAAGAACTTGTCAGAGGTCTCATACCTCTCAACATGGGCATGAGCCTGAAATCCCAATTTCAGCTCTTGGAACATCTCATATGTCTTATGGCGTTCAAAACGTCATTGGAATCCCGATTCTAAGCCGTAAAGTATGGTGCACTAAACTATCAAGTAGTCATCAGGATGTGTCTGTCAGGTGTTCACAACATCCACAAACGGCGTTGTAGGGGTTTGCACATCGAGCGGTGCATCAAAGACGTAAGCCTTCTGTGTAGCAGTGAGGACACTCCTCTGACTACGGACCCAGTCCGCATCATTGCTTACAATATCTTTCGACTTAGTCTTTCTCTAGGAACGTATTGAAACAGGGAGCTAAAGCGTGAGCTATTTATCCACAACATATTTGCAAAGACAATTTAGACTATGTTCATGATAATTAAGTTCATCTAATCAAATTATTTAATGAACTCCCACTCAGATAGACATCCCTCTAGTCATCTAAGTGATACATGATCCGAGTCAACTAGGCCGTGTCCGATCATCACGTGAGAAGGACTAGTCATCATCGGTGAACATCTTCATCTTGATCGTATCTTCTATACGACTCATGTTCGACCTTTCGGTCTTCCGTGTTCCGAGGCCATGTCTGTACATGCTAGGCTCGTCAAGTCAACCTAAGTGTATTGCGTGTGTAAATCTGGCTTACACCCGTTGTATTCGAACGTTAGAATCTATCACACCCGATCATCACGTGGTGCTTCGAAACAACGAACCTTCGCAACGGTGCACAGTTAGGGGGAACACTTTCTTGAAATTATTGCGAGGGATCATCTTATTTAAGCTACCGTCGTTCTAAGCAAATAAGATGTAAAACATGATAAACATCACATGCAATCAAATAGTGACATGATATGGCCAATATCATTTTGCTCCTTTTGATCTCCATCTTCGGGGCGCCATGATCATCATCGTCACCGGCATGACACCATGATCTCCATCATCGTGTCTTCATGAAGTCGTCTCGTCAACTATTACTTCTACTACTATGGCTAACGGTTTAGCAATAAAGTAAAGTAATTACATGACGTTTAAGTTGACACGCAGGTCATAAATAAATTAAGACAACTCCTATGGCTCCTGCCGGTTGTCATACTCATCGACATGCAAGTCGTGATTCCTATTACAAGAACATGATCAATCTCATACATTACATATATCATCCATCACATCCTTTTGGCCATATCACATCACACGGCACATGCTGCAAAAACAAGTTAGACGTCCTCTAATTGTTGTTGCAAGTTTTTACGTGGCTGCTATAGGTTTCTAGCAAGAACGTTTCTTACCTACGCCAAAACCACAACGTGATATGGCAATTTCTATTTACCCTTCATAAGGACCCTTTTCATCGAATCCGATCTGACTAAAGTGGGAGAGACAGACACCCGCTAGCCACCTTATGCAACTAGTGCATGTCAGTCGGTGGAACCAGTCTCACGTAAGCGTACGTGTAAGGTCGGTCCGGGCCACTTCATCCCATGATGCCGCCGAATCAAGATAAGACTATTAACGGCAAGTAAATTGACAATATCGACGCCCACAACTGCTTTGTGTTCTACTCGTGCATAGAAACTACGCATAGACCTAGCTCATGATCCCACTGTTGGGGATCGTTGCAGAAGTTTAAAATTTTCTATGCATCACCAAGATCAATCTATGGAGTAATCTAGCAACGAGGGGAAGGGGAGTGCATCTACATACCCTTGTAGATCTCTAAGCGAAAGCGCTGCAAGAACGCAGATGAAGGAGTCATACTCGCAGCGATTCAGATCGCGGTTGATTCCGATCTAAGCGCCGAACAACGGCGCCTCCGCATTCAACACACGTGCAGCCCGGTGACGTCTCCCACGCCTTGATCCAGCAAGGGGAGAAGGAGAGGTTGGGGAAGACTCCATCCAGCAGCAGTACGACAACGTGGTGGTGAAGGAGGAGCGTGGCAATCCTGCAGGGCTTCGCCAAGCACCGCGGGAGAGGAGGAGGACTTGGGAGAGGGGGAGGGCTGCGCCAGAACTTGGGTGCGGCTACCCTCCCACCCCCCACATATATATAGGGGCAAGGGAGAGGGGGGTCGGCCCCCTCAGATCCAATCTGAGGAGGGGGTGGCGGCCAGGGGGGTTGCCTTGCCCCCCAAGTCAAGGGGGCGCCCCCTTTAGGGTTCCCCCTAAACCCTAGGCGCATGGGCCCTAGGGGGAGGCGCCCAGCCCACTAAGGGGCTGGTCCCTCTCCACATACAGCCCATAGGGCCCTCCGGGCCAGGTGGACCCTCCCGGTGGACCCCCGGAACCCCTTGGGTGGTCCCGGTACAATACCGGTAACCCCCGAATTATTCCAGTGACCGTATGATGACTTCCCATATATAAATCTTTACCTCCGGACCATTCTGGAACTCCTCGTGATGTCTGGGATCTCATCCGGGACTCTGAATAACATTCGGTAACCACTTACATCTATTCCCTATAACCCTAGCGTCGTCGAACCTTAAGTGTGTAGACCCTACGGGCTCGGGAGTCATGCAGACATGGCCGAGACAACTCTCCGGTCAATAACCAACAGCGGGATCTGGATACCCATGTTGGTTCCCACATGCTCCATGATGATCTCATCGGATGAACCACGATGTCAATGATTCAATCAATCCCGTATACAATTCCCTTTGTCTATCGGTATGATACTTGCCCGAGATTCGATCGTCGGTATCCCGATACCTTGTTCAATATCGTTACCGACAAGTCTCTTTACTCGTTCCGTAACACATCATCCCGTGATCAACTCCTTGGTCACATTGTGCACATTATGATGATGTCCTACCGAGTGGGCCCAGAGATACCTCTCCGTTACACGGAGTGACAAATCCCAGTCTCGATTCGTGCCAACCCAACAGACACTTTCGGAGATACCCGTAGTGCACCTTTATAGCCACCCAGTTACGTTGTGACGTTTGGCACACCCAAAGCACTCCTACGGTGTCCGGGAGTTGCACATCTCATGGTCTAAGGAAATGATACTTGACATTAGAAAAGCTTTAGCATACGAACTACACGATCTTGTGCTAGCTTAGGATTGGGTCTTGTCCATCACATCATTCTCCTAATGATGTGATCCCGTTATCAACGACATCCAATGTCCATGGTCAGGAAACCGTAACCATCTATTGATCAACGAGCTAGTCAACTAGAGGCTTACTAGGGACATGGTGTTGTCTATGTATCCACACATGTATCTGAGTTTCCTATCAATACAATTCTAGCATGGATAATAAACGATTATCATGAACAAGGAAATATAATAATAACCAATTTATTATTGCCTCTAGGGCATATTTCCAACAGTTTGTTGAGTTGGCATAGATCGAGAATAGGATTTGTCACTTCGTGTATTGGAGAGGTATCTCTGGGCCCTCTCGGTAATGCTCATCGCTGTAAGCCTCGCAAGCAATGTGACTAATGAGTTAGTTGCAGGATGATGCATTACGGAACGAGTAAAGAGACATGCCGGTAACGATATTGAACTAGGTATAATGATACCGACGATCGAATCTCAGGCAAGTAACATACCGATGACAAATGGAACAACATATGTTGTTATGCGGTTTGACCGATAAAGATCTTCGTAGAATATGTTGGAGCCAATATGAGCATCCAGGTTCCGCTATTGGTTATTGACCGGAGATATGTCCCAGTCATGTCTACGTAGTTCTCGAACCCGTATGGTCCGCACGCTTTACGTTCGATGACGATTTGTATTATGAGTTTCGTGTTTGATGAACCAAAGTTTGTCCGGAGTCCCGGATGAGATCACGAACATGAAGAGGAGTCTCGAAATGGCCGAGACATAATGATTTATATATTGAAAGGTTATGTTTGGACACCAGAATGGTTTCAGATAGGTTCAGGCATTTTCCGGAGTACCGGGGGGTTACTGGAACCCCCTGGGGGGTTAATGGGCCTTCATGCATGGGCCCTAGTGGAAGAGAGGAGGCTGCGGCCAGGTAGTGGCGCGCGCCCCCCAAGCCCAATCCGAATTGGGTTAGGGTTGGGGGCGACCCCCTTTCCTTCTCTCCTTCTCCTCTTTCCCCCCTTCTCCTTGTAGGAATAGGAAAGGGGGGGCGAATCCTACTTGGACCGGGAGTCCAAGTAGGACTCCCCCCCTTGGCGCGCCACACCTATGGCCGGCCTCCTCTCCTCCCCCCTTTATATACGTGGGGAGGGGGCACCCCAAAGACACACAAGTTGATCTTTTAGCCGTGTGTGGTGCCCCCTCCACAATTACACACCTCGGTCATATCATTGTAGTGCTTAGGCGAAGCCTTGCGTCAGTAACTTCATCATCACCGTCACCACGCCATCGTGCTGACGGAACTCTCCCTCGGCCTCAACTGGATCAAGAGTTTGAGGGACATCATCGAGCTGAACGTGTGCTGATCGCGGAGGTGCCGTGCGTTTGGTACTTGGATCGTTTGGATCACGAAGACGTTCAACTACATCAACCACGTTACTAAATGCTTTCGCTTTCGGTCTACGAGGGTACGTAGACACACTCTTCCCTCTCGTTGCTATGCATCTCCTAGATAGATCTTGCGTGATCGTAGGAAATTTTTGAAATACTGCGTTCCCCAACAGTGGCATCCGAGCCAGGTCTATGCGTAGATGTTATATGCACGAGTAGAACACAAAGAGTTGTGGGCGATAATACGCATACTGCTTACCAACAACGTCTTACTTTGATTCGGCAGTATTGTTGGATGAAGCGGCCCGGACCGACATTACATGACCGTGTTCATGAGACTGGTTCTACCGACGTGCTTTGCACATAGGTGGCTAGTGGGTGTCTGTTTCTCCAACTTTAGTTGAATCGATTTTGACTACGCCCGGTCCTTGTTGAAGGTTAAAACAGCACACTTGACGAAAAAATCGTTGTGGTTTTGATGCGTAGATAAGAACGGTTCTTGCTAGGAGCCCGTAGCAGCCACATAAAACTTGCAACAACAAAGTAGAGGACGTCTAACTTGTTTTTGCAGGGCATGTTGTGATGTGATATGGTCAAGATGTGATGAGATATAAATTGTTGTATGAGATGATCATGTTTTGTAACAGTTATCGACAGCTGGCAGGAGTCATATGGTTGTCGCTTTATTGTATGAAATGCAATCACCATGTAATTGCTTTACGTTATCACTAAGCGGTAGCGATAGTCGTAGAAGCAATAGTTGGCGAGACGACAATGATGCTACGATGGAGATCAAGGTGTCAAGCCGATGACGATGGTGATCATGATGGTGCTTTGGAGATGGAGATTAAAGGCACAAGAAGATGATGGCCATATCATATCACTTATTTTGATTGCATGTGATGTTTATCCTTTATGCATCTTATTTTGCTTAGTACGGCGGTAGCATTATAAGATGATCCTTCACTAAATTTCAAGGTATAAGTGTTCCCCCTAAGTATGTAGTGTTGCTACAGTTCGTCATGCCGAGACACCACGTGATGATCGGGTGTGATAAGCTCTACGTTCACATACAATGGGTGCAAGCCAGTTTTTGCACACGCAGAATACTCGGGTTAAACCTGACGAGCCTAGCATATGCAGATATGGCCTCGGAACACTGAGACCGAAAGGTCAAACGTGAATCATATAGTAGATATGATCAACATAGAGATGTTCACCATTGAAAAACTACTCCATCTCACGTGATGATCGGACATGGTTTAGTTGATATGGATCACGTGATCATTTAGATGACTAGAGGGATGTCTATCTAAGTGGGAGTTCTTAAGTAACATGATTTAATTTATCATGAACTTAGTCATGATAGTATTTGCAAATTATGTTATAGATCAATAGCTCACGTTATAGCTCCCCATTTATTTTTGATATGTTCCTAGAGAAAAATATGTTGAAATATGATAGTAGCAATGATGCGGACTGGATCCGTGATCTGAGGATTATCCTCATTGCTGCACAGAAGAATTATGTCCTTGATGCACCGCTAGGTGACAGACCTATTGTAGGAGCAGATGCAGACGTTATGAACATTTGGCAAGCTCGGTATGATGACTGCTTGATAGTTTAGTGCACCATGCTTTACGACTTAGAACCAGGACTTCAAAAATGTTTTGAACGCCACACAACATATAAGATGTTTCAAGAGCTGAAATTGGTATTTCAGACTCATGCCCGAGTCGAGAGGTATGAGACCTCTGACAAGTACTTTGCCTACAAGATGGAGGAGAATAGCTCAACCAGTGAGCATGTGCTCAGAAATGTATGAGTACTACAATCGCTTGAATCAAGTGGGAGTTAATCTTCCAGATAAGATAGTGATTGATAGAGTTCTCTAGTCACTATCACCAAGTTACTGAAACTTCTTGATGAACTATAATATGCAAGGGATGACGAAAACGATTCCCGAGCTCTTCGTGATGCTAAAATCGGCGAAGGTAGAAATCAAGAAATAGCATCAAGTGTTGATGGTTAACAAGACCACTAGTTTCAAGAAAAGGGGCAAAGGAAAAGAAAGGGAACTTCAAGAAGAATGGCAAGCAAGTTGCCACTCCCATGAAGAAGCCCAAAGCTAGACCCAAGCCTGAAACTGAGTGCTTCTACCGCAAAGGAAATGGCCACTAGAAGCGGAACTGCCCCAAATACTTAGCGGATAAGAAGGATAGCAAAGTGAACAAAAGTATGTATGATATACATGTTATTGATGTGTACTTTACTAGTGTTCATAGTAGCCCCTGGGTATTTGATACAGGTTTAGTTGCTATGATTAGTAACTCAAAACAGGAGTTACAAAATGAACAAAGACTAGTTGAGGGCGAGGTGGCGATGTGTGTTGGAAATAATTCCAAGGTTGATGAGATCACCATCGCATACTCCCTCTACCTTCGGGATTAGTATTGGAACTAAATAAATATTATTTGGTTTTGCGTTGAGCATAAATATGATTGGATCATGCTTATTGCGATACGGTTATTCATTTAAGTCAGAGAATAATTGTTGTTCTGTTTACATGAATAAAACCTTCTATGGTCTTATGTCCAATGTAAATGGTTTACTGAATCTCAATCACAGCGATACACATAATATTGATGCCAAAATATGCAAATTATTCGTGGCACTGCCGTTTAGGTCTTATTGGTGTAAAGCGCATGAAGAAACTCCATGCTGATGGGATTTTGGAATCACTCGATGCTTGCGAACCATGCCTCATGAGCAAGATTACTAAAACTCCGTTCTCTGGAACAATGGAGCGAGCCACTGACTTATTGGCAATAATACATACTGATGTATGTGGTCTGATGAGTGTTGAGGCTCGCTGCGGGTATCATTATTTTCTGACCTTCACAGATGATTTAAGAAGATATGGGTATATCTACTTAATGAAACATAAGTCTGAAACATTTGAAAAGTTCAAAGAAATTCAGAGTGAAGTTAAGAATCATCGTAACAAGAAAATAAAGTTTCTACGATCTGATCGCGGAGGCAAATATTTGAGTTACGAGTTTGGCCTTCATTTAGAAAACAATGTGGAATAGTTTCACAACTCATGCCACCTGGAACACCATGGAGTAATGGTGTGTCCGAACGTCGTAACCGTACTTTATTAGATATGGTGTGATCTATGATGTCTCTTACCGATTTACCACTATCGTTTTGGGTTATGCATTAGAGACAGCTGCATTCACGTTAAATAGGGCACCATCTAAATCCATTGAGATGACACCGTACGAACTATGGTTTGGCAAGAAACCTAAGTTGTCGTTTCTTAAAGCTTGGGACTGTGATGCTTATGTGAAAAAGCTTCAACCTGATAAGCTCAAGCCCAAATCAAAGAAATGCATATTCATAGGATACCCAAAGGAAACTGTTGGGTACACCTTCTATCACAGATCCAAAGGCAAGATATTCGTTGCTAAGAATGGATCCTTTCTAGAAAAGGAGTTTCTCTCGAAAGAAGTGAGTGGGAGGGAAGTAGATCTTGATGAGGTAATTGTACCTTCTCCCGAATTGGAAAATGGTTCATCACAGAAATCAGTTCCAGTGATGCCTACACCAATTAGTGAGGAAGTTAATGTTGATGATCATGAAACTTCACATCAAGTTACTACCGAACCTCGTAGGTCAACCAGAGTACGATCCACACCAGAGTGGTATGGTAATCCTGTTCTGGAAGTCATGTTACTTGACCATGACGAACCTACAAACTATGAGGAAGCGATGATGAGCCCAGATTCCGCAAAATGGCTTGAGGCTATGAAATCTAAGATGGGATCCATGTATGAGAACAAAATATGGACTTTGGTTGACTTGCCTGATGATCGGAAAGCAATAGAGAATAAATGGATCTTCAAGAAGAAGACTGACACTGACGGTAATGTTACTGTCTACAAAGCTAGACTTGTTGCGAAAGGTTTTCAACAAGTTCGAGGAGTTGACTACGATGAGACCTTCTCACCCGTAGCGATGCTTAAGTCTGTCTGAATCATGTTAGCAATGGCTGCATTTTATGATTATGAAATTTGGCAAATGGATGCCAAAACTGTATTCCTTAATGGATATCTCAAAGAAGAGTTGTATATGATACAACCAGAAGGTTTTGTCAATCCTAAAGGTGCTAACAAAATGTGCAAGCTCCAGCAATCCATCTATGGACTGGTGCAAGCATCTCCGAGTTGGAATCTACACTTTGATGAAAGCATATAGTTTTATACAGACTTGCGATGAAGCATGTATTTACAAGAAAGTGAGTGGGAGCACTACAACCTTTCTGATAAGCATATGTGAATGACACATTGTTGATCAGAAATGATGTAGAATTTTCTGGAAAGCACAAAGAAGTGTTTGAAAGGAGTTTTTCAAAGAAAGAGCTCGGTGAAGCTACTTACGTATTAGGCATCAAGATCTACAGAGATAGATCAAGACGCTTGATAAGATTTTTTCAATGAGTACATACCTTGGCAAGATTTTGCAGTAGTTCAAAATGGAACAGTCAAAGAAGGAGTTCTTGCCTGCATTGCAAGGTGTAAAGTTGATTAAGACTCAAAACACGACCACGGCAGAAAATAGAAAGAGAATGAAAGTCATGCCTCAGCATAGGCTCTATAAAGTATGATATGTGATACGTCTCCAACTTATCTATAATTTTTTATTGTTCCATGATATTATATTATCAACCTTGGATGTTTTATATGCATTGATATGCTATTTTATATGATTTTTGGGACAAACCTATTAAGCCAGAGCCCAGTGCCAGTTTTTGTTTTTTTCCTTGTTTTAGAGTATCGCAGAAAAGGAAAATCAAACGGAGTCCAATTGACCTGAAACTTCACGGAACTTATTTTTGGAAGGAAAGCAACCTGATAGACTTGGAGTGCACGTCGGGAAAGAAACGAGGGAGCCACGAGGTAGGGGGCCGCGGCCACCCCCCTAGGGCGCGCCCTCCACCCTAGTGGGCCCCTCGTGGCCCCCTGACGCACTTCTTCCTCCTATATATCTCCATATACCCTAAAACGATCGGGGAGCACAATAGATCGGGAGTTCCGCCGCCAGAAGCCTCCGTAGCCATCAAAAACCAATCTAGACCCGTTCCGGCACCCTGCTGGAGGGGGCAATCCCTCTCCGGTGGCCATCTTCATCATCCTGGTGCTCTCCATGACGAGGAGGGAGTAGTTCTCCCTCGGGGCTGAGGGTATGTACCAGTAGCTATGTGTTTGATCTCTCTCTCTCTCGTGTTCTTGATTTGGCACAATCTTGATGTATCGCGAGCTTTGCTATTATAGTTGGATCTTATGATGTTTCTCCCCCTCTACTCTCTTGTAATGGATTGAGTTTACCCTTTGAAGTTATCTTATCGGATTGAGTCTTTAAAGATTTGAGAACACTTGATGTATGTCTTGCCGTGCATATCTGTGGTGACAATGGGATATCACGTGGTTCACTTGATGTATGTTTTGGTGATCAACTTGCGGTTCCGCCCATGAACCTATGCATAGGGGTTGGCACACGTTTTCGTCGTGATTCTCCGATAGAAACTTTGGGGCACTCTTTGAGGTTCTATGTGTTGGTTGAATAGATGAATCTGAGATTGTGTGATGCATATGGTATAATCATACCCACAGATACTTGAGGTGACATTAGGGTTTTGGTTGATTTGTGTCTTAAGGTGTTATTCTAGTACGAACTCTAGGGCTGTTTGTGACACTTATAGGAATAGCCCAACGGATTGATTGGAAAGAATAACTTTGAGGTGGTTTCGTACCCTACCATAATCTCTTCGTTCGTTCTCCGCTATTAGTGACTTTGGAGTGACTCTTTGTTGCATGTTGAGGGATAGTTATGTGATCCAATTATGTTATTATTGTTGAGAGAACTTGCACTAGTGAAAGTATGAACCCTAGGCCTTGTTTCAACACATTGCAATACCGTTTGTGCTCACTTTTATCATTAGTTACCTTGCCGTTTTTATATTTTCAGATTACAAAAACTATTATCTACTATCCATATACCACTTGTATCACCATCTCTTCGCCGAACTAGTGCACCTATACAATTTACCATTGTATTGGGTGTGTTGGGGACACAAGAGACACTTTTTTATTTGGTTGCAGGGTTGCTTGAGAGAGACCATCTTCATCCTACGCCTCCTACGGATTGATAAACCTTAGGTCATCCACTTGAGGGAAATTTGCTACTGTCCTACAAACCTCTGCACTTGGAGGCCCAACAACGTCTACAAGAAGAAGGTTGTGTAGTAGACATCAAGCTCTTTTCTGGCGCCGTTGCCGGGGAGGTGAGTGCTTGAAGGTATATCTTTAGATCTTGCAATATAGTCTTTTAGTTTCTTGTTTTATCACTAGTTTAGTTTATAAAAGAAAACTATAAAAAATGGAATTGAGTTTACCTCATACGCTTCATCTTTTTAATATCTTTCGTGAGTATGATGGAAAGGAAAATTGTGCCAAAGTGTTAGAAGAAGAATGCATTAAAAAATTTGGCACTAAATATTTGAATGATGATCATGATTGCAATGTTGTTAGTATGAATTCCTTGAATATCCATGATGCTAATGAAATGCAAAGCCACAAGCTTGGGGAAGCTATGTTTGATGAAGATGATATATTTTGTCCCCAAAGTTTTGATGAGAAAATTTATTATGATGAAAGCATGCCTCCTATCTATGATGATTATTGTGATGACATGTATGCTTTAAAGAATAATGATAACAATGAAACTTGTCATCTTGATTTCAATTTTCAATCCCATGATAGTTATTTCGTTGAGTTTGCTACCACTACTATTGATGAGAAGAAATTTGCTTATGTGGAGAGTAGTAAAAATTCTATGCTTGTAGATCATGAAAAGAATGCTTTAGGTTCTGGTTATATTGTTTAATTCATTCATGATGCTACTGAAAATTATTATGAGGGAGGAACATATGCTTTTAGGAATTGCAATAACATCAAGTTTCCTCTCTATGTGCTTAAAATTTTGAAGTTATGCTTGCTTTACCTTCCTATGCAAGTTGATTCTTGTTCCCATAAATTGTTTGCTCACAAAATCCCTATGCATAGGAAGAGGGTTAGACTTAAATGTGCTAGTCATATTCATCATGATGCCCTCTTTATGTTACAATTCTTATCTTTTATGTGAGCATCATTGAAATCATCATGCCTATCTAGGGGCGTTAAACGATAGCGCTTGTTGGGAGGCAACCCAATTTTAATTTTGTTCCTTGCTTTTTGTTCCTGTTTAGTAATAAATTAATCATCTATCCTCTGTTATGTTTGTGTTTTTTGCTTTTAATTAGTGTTTGTGCCAAGTAGAACCGTTGGGAAGACTTGGGGAAAGTCTTTGCGATCATGCTGTAAAAAACAGAAACTTTAGCGCTCACGAGAATTGCTGCCATTTTTATTTGGAGAGTGCTATTTAGTTAATTATTTTTGCAGATGATTAATAGATAAATTCTTCAGGTCCAGAAATTTATTTTAGAATTTTTGGGGTTCCAGAAGTATACGTTTGATCCAGATTACTACAGACTGTTCTGTTTTTGACAGATTCTGTTTTCGATGTGTTGTTTGCTTATTTTGATGAATCTATGAGTAGTATCGGAGGGTATGAACCATAGATAAGTTGGAATACAGTATATATTACACCAATATGAATTTAGAATGAGTTCACAACAGTACCTAAGTGGTGATTTATTTTGTTATACTAACAGAGCTTACGAGTTTTCTGTTAAGTTTTGTGTTGTGAAGTTTTCAAGTTTTGGGTAAAGATTCGATGGACTATGGAATAAGGAGTGGCAAGAGCCTAATCTTTAGGATGCCCAAGGCACCCCAAGGTAATATTCTAGGACAACCAAAATCCTAAGCTTGGGGATGCCCCGGAAGGCATCCCCTCTTCCGTCTTTGTTCATCGGTAACTTTACTTGGAGCTATATTTTTATTTACCACATGATATGTGTTTTGCTTGGAGCGTCATCTCATTTTATTTAGTTTTGCTTGATGTATGAATAAAATACCAAGATCTTAAATTATTAAATGTTTGAGAGTCTTCATATATTTGCATAATTATTCGATTACTCATTGATCTTCACTTATATCTTTCGGAGTAGTTTGTTGTTGCTCTAGTGCTTCACTTATATCTTTTTAGAGCACGGTGGTGGTTTTATTTTATAGAAATTAATGAACTCTCATGCTTCACTTATATTATTTTGAGAGTATTTTAGAACAGCATGGTAATTTTCTTTGGTTATGAAATTAGTCCTAATATGATGGGCATCCAAGAGGGATATAATAAAAACTTTCATATAAAGTGCATTGAATACTATGAGAAGTTTGATACTTGATGATTGTTTTGAGATATGAAGGTGGCAATATTAGAGTATGCTAGTTGAGTAGTTGTGAATTTGAGAGATACTTGTGTTAAAGTTTGTGATTCCCGTAGCATGCACGTATGGTGAACCGTTATGTGATGAAGTCGGAGCATGATTTATTTATTGATTGTCTTCCTTATGAGTGGCGGTTGGGGACGAGCGATGGTCTTTTCCTACCAATCTATCCCCCAGGAGCATGCGCATAGTACTTTGTTTCGATAACTAATAGATATTTGCAATAAGTATGTGAGTTCTTTATGACTAATGTTGAGTCCATGGATTATACACACTCTCACCCTTCCACCATTGCTAGCCTCTCTAGTACCGCGCAACTTCCGCCGGTACCATAAACCCACCATATACCTTCCTCAAAACGGCCACCATACCTACCTATTATGGCATTTCCATAGCCATTCCGAGATATATTGCCATGCAACTTTCCACCATTCCGTTTACTATGACACGCTCCATCATTGTCATATTGCTTTGCATGATCATGTAGTTGACATTGTATTTCTGGCAAAGCCACTGTTCATAATTCTTTCATAATGTCACTCATGAATCATTGCACATCCCGGTACACCACCGGAGGCATTCATATAGAGTCATATCTTGTTCTAGGTATCGAGTTGTAATTCTTGAGTTGTAAGTAAATAAAAGTGTGATGATCATCATTATTAGAGCATTGTCCCAGTGAGGAAAGGATGATGGAGACTATGATTCCCCCACAAGTCGGGATGAGACTCTGGACGAAAATAAATAAATAAAAGAGGCCAAAGAAGCCCAAATAAAAAAAGAGAAAAGAGGCCATAAAAAAAGAGAAGGCCCAAATTAAAAAAAAATGAGAGAAAAAGAGAGAAGGGGCAATGCTACTATCCTTTTACCACACTTGTGCTTCAAAGTAGCACCATGATCTTCATGATAGAGAGTCTCCTATGTTGTCACTTTCATATACTAGTGGGAATCTTTAATTATAGAACTTGGCTTGTATATTCCAATGATGGGCTTCCTCAAAATGCCCTAGGTCTTCGTGAGCAAGCGAGTTGGAGGCACACCCACTTAGTATCTTTTGTTGAGCTTTCATACACTTATAGCTCTAGTGCATCCGTTGCATGGCAAACCCTACTCACTCACATTGATATCTATTGATGGGAATCTCCATAGCCCGTTGATATGCCTAGTTGATGTGAGACTATCTTCTCCTTTTTTGTCTTCTCCACAACCACATTTCTATTCCACCTACAGTGCTATGTCCATGGCTCACGCTCATGTATTGCGTGAAGATTGAAAAAGTTTGAGAACATCAAAAGTATGAAACAATTGCTTGGCTTGTCATCGGGGTTGTGCATGATTTAAATATTTTTTGTGGTGAAGATGGAGCATAGCCAGACTATATGATTTTGTAGGGATAGCTTTCTTTGGCCATGTTATTTTGAGAAGACATGATTGCTTAGTTAGTATGCTTGAAGTATTATTATTTTTATGTCAATATTAAAATTTTGTCTTGAATCTTATGGATCTGAATATTCTTCCCACAATAAATAGAAATACATGATGAATATGTTAGGTAGCATTCCACATCAAAAATTCTGTTTTTATCATTTACCTACTCGAGGACGAGCAGGAATTAAGCTTGGGGATGGTGATACGTCTCCAACGTATCTATAATTTTTGATTGTTCCATGCTATTATATTATCAACCTTGGATGTTTGATATGCTATTTTATATGATTTTTGGGACTAACCTATTAACCCAGAGCCCAGTACCAGTTTCTATTTTTTTCCTTGTTTTAGAGTATCGCAGAAAAGGAAAATCAAACGGAGTCCAATTGACCCGAAACTTCACGGAACTTATTTTTGGAAGGAAAGCAACCTGATAGACTTGGAGTGCACGTTAGGAAAGAAACGAGGGAGCCACAAGGTAGGGGGCGCGCCCACCCCCTAGGGCGCGCCCTCCACCCTCGTGGGCCCCTCGTGGCCCCCCTGACGCACTTGTTCCTCCTATATATCTCCATATACCCTAAAACGATCGGGGAGCACAATAGATCAGGAGTTCCGCCGCCAGAAACCACCGTAGTCACCGAAAACCAATCTAGACCCGTTCCGGCACCCTGCTGGAGGGGGCAATCCCTCTCCGGTGGCCATATTCATCATCCCGGTGCTCTCCATGATGAGGAGGGAGTAGTTCTCCCTCGGGGCTGAGGGTATGTACCAGTAGCTATGTGTTTGATCTCTCTCTCTCTCTCTCGTGTTCTTGATTTGGCACGATCTTGATGTATCATGAGCTTTGCTATTATAGTTGGATCTTATGATGTTTCTCCCCCTCCACTCTCTTGTAATGGATTGAGTTTCCCCTTTGAAGTTATCTTATCGGATTGAGTCTTTAAAGATTTGAGAACACTTGATGTATGTCTTGCCGTGCATATATGCGGTGACAATGGGATATCACGAGATTCACTTGATGTATGTTTTGGTGATCAACTTGCGGGTTCCGCCCATGAACCTATGCATAGGGGTTGGCACACGTTTTCATCGTGATTCTCCGGTAGAAACTTTGGGGCACTCTTTGAGGTTCTATGTGTTGGTTGAATAGATGAATCTGAGATGTGTGATGCATATCGTATAATCATACCCACGGATACTTGAGGTGGCATTAGGGTTTTGGTTGATTTGTGTCTTAAGGTGTTATTCTAGTACGAACTCTAGGGCTGTTTGTGACACTTATAGGAATAGCCCAACGGATTGATTGGAAAGAATAACTTTGAGGTGGTTTCGTACCCTACCATAATCTCTTCGTTCGTTCTCCACTATTAGTGACTTTGGAGTGACTCTTTGTTGCATGTTGAGGGATAGTTATGTGATCCAATTATGTTATTATTGTTGAGAGGACTTGCACTAGTGAAAGTATGAACCCTAGGCCTTGTTTTAACACATTGCAATACCGTTTGTGCTCACCTTTATCATTAGTTACCTTGCCGTTTTTATATTTTCATATTACAAAATCTATTATCTACTATCCATATACCACTTATATCACCATCTCTTTGCCGAACTAGTGCACCTATACAATTTACCATTGTATTGGGTGTGTTGGGGACACAAGAGACACTTTGTTATTTGGTTGCAGGGTTGCTTGAGAGATACCATCTTCATCCTACGCCTCCTACGGATTGATAAACCTTAGGTCATCCACTTGACGGAAATTTGCTACTGTCCTACAAACCTCTGCACTTGGAGGCCCAACAACGTCTACAAGAAGAAGGTTGTGTAGTAGACATCAATATGCTGTGTACCAAACCTATTGTGTACCTTGCCATGAGTTTGGCAAGGGGGTACGATATTGATCCAGGAGTGGATCACTACTGGACAACGGTCAAAATTATCCTTAGAAGACTAAGGAGATATTTCTCAGTTATGGAGGTGATAAAGAGTTCGTTGTAAAGAGTTACGTCGATGCAAGCTTGTAGGATCGAAAGTATGTCTAGAGGGGGGGTGATTAGACTACTTGACCAAATAAAAGTCTAGCCTTTTCCCAACTTTAAGTCTTGGCAGATTTTAGCAACTTAGAACAAACAAGTAATCAACATACACATGCAATTCTAAGAGTATAGTAGCGGAATGTAAAACAATTGCATATGAAGGTAAAGGGAGGAGTTTGGAGGGAGCAAACGCAATGTAGACATGGAGATTTTTGGCGTGGTTCCGATAGGTGGTGCTATCATACATCCACGTTGATGGAGACTTCAACCCACGAAGGGTAACAGTTGCGCGAGTCCACAAAGGGCTCCACCCACGAAGGGTCCACGAAGAAGCAACTTGTCTATCCCACCATGTCCATCGCCCACGAAGGACTTGCCTCACTAGAAGAGATCTTCACGAAGTAGGCGATCTCCTTGCCCGTACAAACTCATTGGTTCAACTCCACAATCTTGACGGAGGCTCCCAAGTGAAACCTAACCAATCTAGGAGACACCACTCTCCAAAAGGTAATATATGGTGTGTTGATGATTAAATCCTTGCTCTTGTGCTTCAAGTGATAGTCTCCTCAACACTCAACTCTCTCTCATAGGATTTGGTTTGGTAGAAAGATGATTTGAGTGGAAAGCAACTTGAGGAAGGCTAGGGATCGAGATTTATGTGGTTGGATTGGAATATCTTGACCTCAACACAAGTGTAGGTGGTTCTCTCTCAGAAACTGTATGTTAGAAGTGTAGGCATATTCTAATGTCTCTCTCCACGAATGAAGAGTGGGTGGAGGGGTATATATAGCCTCCACATAAAATCTAACCGTTATAGACAAATCACAAAACTCGGTGGGACCGGATCATATAACTCGGTCAGACCGATTTAGTTCAAAATGTGAACGTTAGGATTTTCGGTGGGACCGATATGTCAACTCAGTGGGACCGATTCCATTAGGGTAGGGCATAACGTAATCTCGGTGAGACCGATTACACAAACTCGGTGGGACCGATTTTGGTAATAGGCAAACAGAGAGTTGGTCAGGCAAACTCGGTGGGACCGATTCGCTCATCTCAGTTAGACCGAAACGTTACGAAGGGGAAACAGAGAGTTTGCATTGCAATCTCGGTGGGACTGATCGCTCATCTCGGTTGGACCGAAACGTTACGAAGGGAAACAGAGAGTTTGCAGTCCCATCTCGGTGAGACTGAGATCCCTATTGGTGAGATCGAAGTGACTAGGGTTTCTGGTAGTAGCTATGTCAAGTGAACTCGGTGGTGCTGGATAGAAGATTTTGGTGGGGCCGAGTTTGACTTTTGGTTTGGGACATATGTGGATATGGGAAAGTAGTTGAGGGTTTTTGGAGCATATCACTAAGCATTTTGAGCAAGCAACTCATTAAGAAACACCTCACCCCCTTTTAATAGTATTGGCTTTTCCTATGGACTCAATGTGATCTTGGATCACTAAAAGTAAAATGTAGAGTCTTGTGCTTTGAGCTTGAGCCAATCTTTTGTCCTTAGCATTTTGAGGGGTCCACTTTCTAATCCATGCCATGCCAATCATTGAGATTTTCCTGAAATATTTATCTTCAAGTAGCATTTGCTCAATGAGCTATATGTTGTTAGGAATTACCAAAACCACCCAGGGATAGTTGCACTTTCAATCTCCCCCTTTTTGGTAATTGATGACAACATATAGATCAAAGCTTCGACAAATGATTATAAGATTGAAAAACATCGTCGCTTTGAGAAGTATGTGATAAGCAAGAGCTCCCCCTAAATTTGTGCATTATTTAAATTTTGCTTTTGAATGCAAATGCACAATCGATTAGGATCATGGGTTACTCTTCCATGTCACATACATCTTGGTGGAGCGCTCAAAATGATAGAAATTAGAAGCATGCACTCATCACCAAGCAAGTGAATGATCATATATGGGATATAAAGGATAACATCATTCAACCAAACATTAATGTAGCATATGATCAACCACATGATCACATAAGTATCTCACAAGGACATAAGGACATAAAGTATCTCACACAAGCACACAAAAAGTTCAACCTAAAGTAAGAGAGATAAAAAGCAAGACACTCTCTCTCGAAGCCTATGATCTATACATATTTCTCCCCCTTTGGCAACAAGTTACCAAAAAGTTTGAAAATGCATAGTGCTATACGTCTCTCAGGCTTGGTCTTCGGGAGGTGCTATAGATAGAACTCCAAGGACGAAGGCTTCTGACGATGTAGTTGGAGCTGATGGAGTGGGTGCTGGAGGTGGCACTGGAGCTATAGCTACTGGTGCTGACACTGAAGCTCTGGCATCTGAGACTGGCACTGCAGCAGACCTTGGACCTCGTGGCACACGCTGAAAAGCATCAGTGGTTGCTTTTCCTTTCCTCTCCTCTGCTTCCTCCTGAAGCTGCTCAACTATAGTATGAATCTCAGTCACCTTCAGATCAAATCATAGAATTTTGTCTCCACAATCCTCTCTAGGCTCTCCTGATTCTGAGTCAGGGTGGCCAATCCCTTCTCAATCCTCAGTGTAGCTTGAATCAGATAGCCTAACTGATCTTGCTTGCTCTTCAGGAAGACTCGAGATGCCTCTTCAACACTTGCATCTGGGCAACTTTCTTAGCCTTTGCCTTGACTCTCTTCTCCTGAACTTGAGCTGATGATGGTTCCTCCTCATTCATCACAACAGAGTTCTCTTCAAATTCAGGCTGTAAGGGTAGATGCTCCTTGTCTAGCAAATAAGTTCATGTGCCCATCTTAGAATTGATGAGCTCCTGAATATGTGGAGCATACCCACAACTCCTCTTTTGATCAGCAGCAGTCCTTTTGACTGTTTCTACAATCAAGCTCATAACTTTGAACTTTTGGGGAACATCAAAAATTTGTAGAATGTTAATGGAGTGTCCTCTGATCATTTTGTGATCTCCTGAATTGGGTAGCAATGTGTGCCTTAAGATCCAGTTGATAGTAGGCAGACCAGACAACAGGAAATGTACAGATCCAAGCTTGTGTGTCTCCAAAGCTTTATCAGGGATCTCTTTGTACATGTTTGCCATGGAGCTGTGGTCTTTCTTCTTGGTGGCATACACATCCAAGTCATCTTCATGTTCCTCTGGGGCATTGATTAGCTTGGCCCATTCATCAACTGTGGACTGATACCTGGTACCCTCAGACATCCAAACTATCCTTCCATCTGGATAGAAGTGGGAAGTGGAGTAGAACTGCATGATCAACTCATCATTCCATTTGGTGAGCTTTTTTCCAACGAATTCATCTACTCCACAAGCCTTAAAGCTATTATACACTCCTGGGAAGTGATCCTCATTTTCCTGGATGAATTTCCAATCAACCCATTTCATGTCACAAACAATGGGCTTCTTGTCGAGCAGAATGGTTTCATAGAAATCTTATTGTTCCTTTGTATGGAACCTGTAGTCAACTACAGTCCTCCTCCTAACAGCATAGGGATCAGACTGTCTCCATAACCTCAATCATGCATCTTTCCTGATGTGCATGTCCTCAGCGACTGGATGAGCATCATTGTGCTCAGGAATTTTGGGCTTCAACTTCCTCAAAACATGAGAATCATCATCTTCTTCTTCAGCTTCAGGCACTGGGGCCTTGTTCTTCTCCTCAGCAGGTATACTCCTAGTGTTCCAATTGGGTTTTGGGGGTTTCTGATCAGCAGCCTTGGGAGCAGATTTGGGCTTAGATGGAGCAGCCCCTGACTTGATTGCATCTCCCATAAGCTTCTGAGCCTTAGGAGCTGGAGCAGCATCATCTTCCTCTTCCTCTTCTTCTGGATCTCTCATAATGGAGGATCTACCAAGCACTCTGGTAGTGGTCTTCTTGACCCTTTCCTTCATTTTCTTTCCTTCTCCAACTGCCTCTTTAGTTGGCTTGGAGGTTTCAGCAGTTGAGGCTATGGCCTTAGACATGGGAATCCTCTTTGCTGGAGCCTTCTTGTGCATTCTTGGCTTTGTTGTAACAGCTGAGCCATATTCTTTCTTCAACACCTTCTTCTTGGAGCTGACTTCCTCCTCAACAACCACATAATCCTCATCTTCAGAATCTGAGGTCTTCTTCTTCCTTGTTCTGGTGGCTGCCTTGGGCAAGTTGCTTGGTGTGCTCCTGCTGCCATCATCAAAAGTGCTGGAGGGACTAGTGCCCTCACTCAACTGCACCTGTTCCTCTGACTTGTTCTGGCTGTCGCTCTGGTCAGAAATTTCTGCAAACTTGCTGACAACAGACCCTGTGAATAGATATAGATGAGGTAGAGTGGATGAGCATCACAAAGTGCAGAGTTTTTACAAAAAGAATGACTTAAAAACTTAGTTTTAGTTCTTCACATAAAGTATTTCGGAGCTACCGATTTGTAAACTCGGTGATACCGAAGCAGCTTTTGGAACCTAAACTAGTGAACTCGGTCAGACCGAGTCACAGTTCGGTGGCACCAAGAATGCTAGGGTTTCACAAAGAATCGAACTCAGTTACACCGACTTGCAGTTTTCGGTCAGACCGAAAGTGCAACCGCAATGGCCTAAGCCAAATCGGTGAGACCAATTTCTACAATTCGGTCGGTCCGAGATGAGTCCGGCGGAGACCTAACCCTAAATTTTCAAATCAAACCTAACCTAAGGGATGTTTTCAGTGGATAGATTGATTCCATACGTGGTCGTGATCATGGCAAAGTAATGTGCTATGAATCCGAGTTAAAGGAATAGCACAAAATATCGAACTCATACCCTAATTCGGCGGAGTTCGCTACGACGGCAACGAAGGGGCAGAAATCCGTTGACAGCGACGGAAACCAACGGCAGGAGGTTGCTGGTGACGAGAGGACGATCCGGAGACCCGAGGTGGTAGAGCAGGACACGCGCGGGCTGAGAGGGTTTGAAGGAATTTCCAAAATCTCACCCGTGGGTATATATATCCCGACCATGTCGGTGTGACCGAGTGGAACAACTTGGTGGCACCGAGATGCAGAATCACAAGCGGTTGCTGCAACTCGGTGTGACCGGAAAGTTCTAATCAGTTGCACCGAGATTGAAAACCTAGATCAACTTAGTGATCTCGGTGTGACTGGAATGGATGACTCGGTCATACCGAAATGCACAAAGAGGTTTTGGAAGTTTAAGTCTATGACGAATCGGGGACTCTAAGCAAGGTAGTCGGAGTCAGGATTCAGAGTCGGATCAATTTTCCTTAGACAGAATCGAGTCGTAGTATCGAGTCGCGGAATCAAGGATTCTACTAGATTTACTCAAATAAGATATTTTGTATCCACAAAAGAAATTTATATGGGTTCTATAGAGTTTTGACACTAAATATAGAGCAAAGACATATTATATGGGTTCTATAGAGTTTTGACACTAAATATAGAGCAAAGAAATACACATCAATGCTAGTTGTATTCCACTTCTTTTTATGGCTAACCTACTATTAGCTTGGATGTAGGTAACATATATGAGTGGCAAATATATAGAACATTGAAATCTTTGACGCATGAAATTTACTTACGACTTTTTTAGAATACGTGAATAGCCGATCGCTTGTATATCCACCCTGTAATGCTTAACCTTGAAGGGTCTTGCTCTCCTTCTCCGATTAATCTTGATGCATCCTCCTTCCCACGCCAATTCCATTTGTCGACAAGTCTGATCCTCAATTTTGATCTAGGTTTTGAGAGCCAGATCAAAGGTGTTGGCACCTGAGCATTTGGGCTTGGGAGGGGAATAAAGGGCCATGAGGCATGTGAAAATGGTTTGGATGATGGCATACTATTCTGCTACAACTAAACAAACGGCTTAGATAAATTAGTAGAACCGGACATAGTCCATACCATAGTCGGGATTCTATAGTTTTGTACATGATTCTATGATTTGGACCGTGACTCAACATGGATTCTACCTGATCCGGATTCATAGTGGGACTTGGATCGACATGGTTCCATAGGGTCGTGAAGTTGTAGGATTCTAGGAGTCGAGTCGGGATTCTTACTACCTTGACTCCAAGTGCTCCTCACACAGAGTGGTTCGAATCTGACTTGATCAAACTTTGTGATGTAGCATGAATAGAGTTTGAGACGAGAAAATCATAGATAGCTAGAGGGAGTTCTTAGGCATTGTTGTCCATCCATTTGGCAAAAGAGAAAAGGCCAAACAATCAAAGCAACAGATGGATGTCCTCGAATGAGTAAAATATGCAACCAACATGCTCACACAATAAGATGGCAAATGAAATATGTGACAAAGCATGCACAATCACTCTAGCATCTATCAAGCAATTTGGCAATGACTAGGTCATCTATATATGAGTATATTGAGTTAGGGGTCAAATGAGAACATTTGATCGTAGGTCATACTCATTGTTTAAGAACAAGTGGGGTTGCCACTTTTACATAAAGCATTGTTGTGTTCACACCATTAGAGTTGCTTTAGCTCAATTTATTAGAGTAAAGCTCCCCCTAGATGTGATATCCCCCCTAAGAGGGATGAACTAACCTTGGGTTTTGTCGATGATGACTTCATGTAGGTGTTGAAAATGTAGATGCTCAATTTTGATGTAGATATTTTGGAGGAATCCTTTGGAGTGAGTTGCACTTTCAATACCTACACGGGTTAGTACCACAAGGAACAAACAAGGATATCCATAGACATAGAGTGATGTTCACATAGGACGATGTCCATGAAAGCATTAGGTCACCTTGTCCCTTGTCTTACCAACAAGAGGGTTTGTGACTCCTTGAACTAGTGCAAGATATGGAAGTTATTTGCACTTGTCCTCGCCAAAATGATATGAGTGAAGTATGTTGACGGAGTCACCCTCAAGAACTCTCTAGTTCTTCTTCTTCTTCAGGATCCACACCATCTTGATGGGAATCCTTGGAGTTGTAGTCGTACTTGATGATGTAGAACTTGATGTAGTCTTGGGAACCCACTTGACCAAGGCTTTGGGAGCTTCCTCAAATGCATCAATCTCCTCTTGAAGCTTGTCCTTGCCTTTTTGCTTGTGGTCTTGTGGTGGAAGATCATCTTGAGCTTGTGTTCCTTGGAAAGAAGCAGGATCATACTTCTCTTGTTGAGGAACAAATTTCATCTTGGGGTATTGATCTTCTTCCCACTCAACTCCATTGGCATTGAACTTTCGTTCAAAACCAACACCTTGATTCTTCCGGTGTCTTCCTTGCTTGCGTACAATTTCCTCAAATTGCTTACTTCCGGCAAGGCTCTTGTGAACACCATTCTCTATAATTCCCTTCAATAAGCTATTTTCTTGCTCAAGTGTAACTTGGTTAAGAGAATCATTAGTGGAATCAATAGAACTACTAGAAGCAACATCATAGGGTTTAGCATGATTATTATTACTACTAGAAGAAGAATCTTTCTCACTCTTGTTGCTAGATTTAACTTGTGGCATGTAAGTAGACATGAGTAAACGCTTGGCAATGTAAGAAGAACTTTTCTTGCGAAGATCATCATTGGTCGTTTTTAAGAACCCATGCTCTTGCTCAAGGTTGAGCTTTTCGAAGCGTAATTTCTCATGAGTCTTTAAAAGCTCTTGATGATTTTCCAAGGTAGTTTCATGATCTAACTTAAGAGTGTTTAGCTCTTTAGTTAGATGCTCAATCTCCTTCTTATCATCATCATTCGTTTTGTCTTGATTAGCATGATTAATAGCAAGTTCATCATAGTTTTCATCACTAGAATTGTCAACAAGTAAATCATCATCACCTAGCAAGTCATCTTCATCACTATTGAAATCAACTTACTCGGGGTGTGATACCTTTGGGCCTTTAGCCATGAAGCATCTTCCAATTCCTTCATTTGGTGACTCAAATATGTTGTAGGAGTTGGTTGACACAAGTGCTAGACCGGCAACACCTTCATCTTGAGTATATTCGGAGTTGGAGTGATAACTTCTCCCGGAGTGATCGTCAGAGTCGGAGCCGGATACCCATTCACCAACATGAGCTTGATGTCTTTGTTTTGTGTAGCTCCTTGATGATTTTTCCTTCCTTTCCAAATCCTTGCTTCTTCGTGATGTTCTTCATTCATAATGGTCATCTCTACTCCTTCTCTCTCTTGGTGGTGATTCTTCTCTCCTACTCCTTCTTTTGGGAGAATCTTCTCTTCTTTTGTAGGGTGCCGTACACTCATTTGAGTAGTGTCCGGGTCTTCCACAATTGTAGAAATTATGTTCACGACTTGAAGATCTTTTCTCCTTGTAGGACCTTGACTTGGAACTTCTTTCCTTGCTTCTACTCTTGTAGAACTTGTTGAAATTCTTCACCATTAGGCTCAATTCTTCATTGAAGGCTTTTTTCTCACTTGATGATGTGGGAGCGTCACATGAGGCTTTGTAAGCACCACTTGACTTGTTGTGAAGCTCTTCCTTATCCTTGAGTGACATCTCATGAGCAACAATCCTTCCAATGACTTCCGTTGGCTTGAGATCTTTGTAATTGGGCATCATTTGGATCAATGTGCACACAGTATCATATTTTCCATCCAAGGCTCTTAGGATCTTCTTGATGATGAATCTATCGGTCATCTCTTCACTTCCTAAGCCGGCAATCTCATTTGTGATGAGAGAAAGCCTAGAGTACATTTCAGCGACACCTTCACCATCCTTCATTTTGAACTTGTCAAGTTGACTTTGAATCACATCCAATTTGGATTCCTTGACGGAGTCAGTACCTTCGTGCATACCAATCAAAGTATCCCAAATTTCCTTTGCATTCTCAAGACGGCTGATTTTGTTGAATTCTTCGGGGCACAATCCGTTGAAGAGAATATCACAAGCTTGAGCATTGTATTGCAGCATCTTCAACTCTTCCGCGCTAGCCTCACGGTTCGATTCTCTCCCATCAAAAAATTCACCTTGCAAGCCAATACACACAATAGCCCAAACGGCGGGGTTATGTCCAAGATTATGCATTTTCATCTTATGCTTCCAACTAGCAAAATTAGTACCATCAAAGTAAGGACCTCTACGGTGGTAATTTCCCTCACTAGATGCCATACTCTCCTAGGTTGTGAAACCAAGGCTATGATCACCAAAGCTATGGAAATCAAGGCAAATGGAGACCAAAGCTCTGATACCACTTGTAGGATCGAAATTATGTCTAGAGGGGGGTGATTAGACTACTTGAGTAAATAAAAGTCTAGCCTTTTCCCAATTTTAAGTCTTGGCAGATTTTAGCAACTTAGCACAAACAAGTAATCAACCTACACATGCAATTCTAAGAGTATAGCAGCGGGATGTAAAACAATTGCATATGAAGGTAAAGGGAGGAGTTTGGAGGGAGAAAACGCAATGTAGACACAGAGATTTTTGGCGTGGTTCCGATAGGTGGTGCTATCGTACATCCATGTTGATGGAGACTTCAACCCACGAAGGGTAACGGTTGCGCGAGTCCACGGAGGGCTCCACCCATGAAGGGTCCACGAAGAAGCAACCTTGTCTATCCCACCATGGCCATCGCCCACGAAGGACTTGCCTCACTAGGGTAGATCTTCACGAAGTAGGCGATCTCCTTGCCCGTACAAACTCCTTGGTTCAACTCCACAATCTTGACGGAGGCTCCCAAGTGACACCTAACTAATCTAGGAGACACCACTCTCCAAAAGGTAATAGATGGTGTGTTGATGACGAACTCCTTGCTCTTGTGCTACAAGTGATAGTCTCCTCAACACTCAACTATCTCTCATAGGATTTGATTTGGTAGAAAGATGATTTGAGTGGAAAGCAACTTGAGGAAGGATAGAGATCGAGATTTATGTGGTTGGATTGGAATATCTTGACCTCAACACAAGTGTAGGTGGTTCTCTCTCAGAAAATGTATGTTGGAAGTGTAGGTATATTCTGATGGCTCTCTCCATGAATGAAGAGTGGGTGGAGGGGTATATATAGCCTCCACACAAAATCTAACCGTTGCACACAAATCACCAAACTCGGTGGGACCGAATCATATAACTCGGTCAGACCGATTTAGTTCAAAATATGAACGTTAGGATTTTTGGTGGGACAGATATGTCAACTCGGTGGGACCGATTCCATTAGGGTTAGGGCATAACATAATCTCAGTGAGACCTATTACACAAACTCGGTGGGACCGATTTTGGTAATAGGCAAACAGAGAGTTGGTTAGGCAAACTTGGTGGGACCGATTCGCTCATCTCGGTTAGACCGAAACGTTACGAAGGGGAAACATAGAGTTTGCATTGCAATCTCGGTGGGACCGATCGCTCATCTCAGTTGGACCGAAACGTTACGAAGGGAAACAGAGAGTTTGCAATCCCATCTCAGTGAGACCGAGATCCCTATCGGTGAGACTGAAGTGACTAGTGTTTCTGGCAGTAGCTATGTCAAGTGAACTCGGTGGCGCCGGATAGAAGATTTCGGTGGGGCCGAGTTTGACTTTTGGTTTGGGACATATGTGGATATGGGAAAGTAGTTGAGGGTTTTTGGAGCATATCACTAAGCATTTTGAGCAAGCAACTCATTAAGCAACACCTCACCCCCTTTTAATAGTATTGGATTTTCCTATGGACTCAATGTGATCTTGGATCACTAAAAGTAAAATGTAGAGTCTTGTGCTTTGAGCTTGAGCCAATCTTTTGTCCTTAGCATTTTGAGGGGTCCACTTTCTAATCATGCCATGCCAATCATTGAGCTTTTCCTGAAATATTTATCTTCAAGTAGCATTAGCTCAATGAGCTATATGCTGTTAGGAATTACCAAAACCACCCAGGGATAGTTGCACTTTCAAAGATTTTACACCGATCCGGATGACTCTGAGTCTCAATCTGGATACATATTTAAAGTGGGAGCAATTAGCTAGAGTAGCTCCATGCAGAGCATTATAGACATAGAAAAATTGCAAAATACATACGGCTCTAAATGCGGCAGACCCATTGACTAAACTTCTCTCTCAAGCAAAAGATGATCACACCTTAGTACTCTTTGGGTGTTAATCACATAGCGATGTGAACTAGATTATTGACTCTAGTAAACCCTTTGGGTGTTAGTCACATGGAGATGTGAACTAATCACATAAAGATGTGAACTATTGGTGTTAAATCACATGACGATGTGAACTAGATTATTGACTCTAGTGCAAGTGGGAGACTGGAGGAAATATGCCCTAGAGGTAATAATAAAGTTGTTATTTATATTTCCTTATATCATGATAATTTTTTATTATTCATGCTAGAATTGTATTAACCGAAAACTTAGTACATGTGAATACATAGACAAAACAGAGTGTCCCTAGTATGCCTCTACTAGACTAGCTCATTAATCAAAGATGGTTAAGTTTCCAGACCATGGACATGTGTTTTCATTTGATGAACGGGATCACATCATTAGGAGAATGATGTGATGGACAATACCCATCTGTTAGCTTAGCATAATGATCGTTTAGTTTTATTGCTATTGCTTTCTTCATGACTTATACATCTTCCTCTGACTATGAGATTATGCAACTCCTGAATACCGGAGGAACACCTTGTGTAATATCAAACGTCACAACGTAACTGGGTGATTGTAAAGATGCTCTACATGTGTCTCCAAAGGTGTTTCTTGAGTTGGCATAGATCGAGAATAGGATTTGTCACTCCGTGTATCGGAGAGGTATCTCTGGGTCCTCTCGGTAATGCTCATAACTATAAGCCTTGCAAGCAATGTGACTAATGAGTTAGTTGCAGGATGATGTATTACGGAACGAATAAAGAGACTTGCCGGTAACGAGATTGAACTAGGTATAATGATACCGACGATCGAATCTCGGGCAAGTAACATACCGATGACAAAGGGAACAACATATGTTGTTATGCAGTTTGACCGATAAGGATCTTCGTAGAATATGTAGGAGCCAATATGAGCAGCCAGGTTCCACTATTGGTTATTGACCGGAGATATGTCTCGGTCATGTCTACATAGTTCTCGAACCCGTAGGTCCGCACGCTTAACATCCAATGATGATTTGTATTATGAGTTTCGTGTTTTGATGAACCGAAGTTTGTTCAGAGTCCCGGATGAGATCACGGACATGACGAGGAGTCTCGAAATGGTCGATACATCAAGATTTATATATTGGAAGGTTATGTTTGGACACCATAATGGTTTCGGATAGGTTCGGGCATTTTCCGGAGTACCGGGGGGTTACCGGAACCCCCCCGGGGGTTAATGGGCCTTAATGGGCCGTGCGTTCGGTACTTGGATCGGTTGGATCGCAAAGACATTCGACTACATCAACCGCATTACTAAACGCTTCCGCTTTCAGTGTACGAGGGTACGTAGACACACTCTCCCCTCCTATTGCTATGCATCTCCTAGATAGATCTTGCGTGATCGTAGGAAAATTTTGAAATACTGCGTTCCCCAACAAGAGAAGCAGTCGGTCATCGTCCAAGAGACCCGCAAACTGCAAGAGGCTGGTGTCATTCGAGAGGTGTGGTACCCGGAATGGCTGGCAAACCCGATTATTGTCCCCAAGAAAGGGGGGAAGTGCTACCTCTTGAGCATGCATTAGTTTTCGCTTAAAGAGGAAATGGTGATGCAGCAAAGTAGCGTAAGCATTTCCCTTAGTTTTGAGAACCAAGGTATCAATCCAGTAGGAGACTACACGCAAATCGCCTAGTACCTGCACAAACAAATAAGAACCTTGCAACCAATTCGATAAAGGGGTTTCACTAGTGGCTTCTCTCAAGATAGCATGTATTACGGTGGGTGAACAAATTACTGCCGAGCAATTGATAGAAAAACGCATAGTTATGAAGATATCTAAGGCAATGATCATGAATATAAGCATCACGTCCATGTAAAGTGTACCGAAACGATTCCGCATCTACTACTATTACTCCACACATCGACCGCTATCCAGCATGCATCTAGAGTATTAAGTTCATAAGAACAGAGTAACGCATTAAGCAAGATGACATGATGTAGAGGGATAAACTCAAGCAATATGATATAAACCCCATATTTTTATCCTCGATGGCAGCAATATAATACGTGCCTTGCTGCCCCTACTGTCACTGGGAAAGGACACTGCAAGATTGAACCCAAAGATAAGCACTTCTCCCATCGCAAGAAAGATCAATCTAGTAGGCCAAACTAAACCAATAACTCGAAGAGGCTTGCAAAGATATAAAATCATGCATATAAGAATTCAAAGAAGAACCAAATAATATTCATAGATAATCTTGTTCATAAATCCACAATTCATCGGATCTCGGCAAGCACACCGCAAAAGAGTATTACATTGAATAGATCTCCAAGAACATCGAGGAGAACTTTGTATTGAGAATCAGAGAGAGAGAGAAGAAGCCATCTAGCTAATAACTATGGACCCGAAGGTCTGTGGTAAACTACTCACGCTTCATCAGAGAGGCAATGGTGTTGATGTAGAAGCCCTTCGTCATCGATCCCCCCTCCGGCAGATCGCCGGAAAAGGTCCCAAGATGGCGGGTATAGAAGGTTGCGGCGGTGGAAAAGTGGTTTCGTGGCTCTCCCTGATGTTTCTAGGGTATAAGAGTATATATAGGCGAAAGAAGTACGTCGGTGGAGCTACGAGGGGCCCATGAGGGTGGGGGGCGTGCCTACCCCCTGGGCACCCCCTCCTACCTCGTGGACTCCTCGTGGAGTTCCAGACTTCAACTCCAAGTCTTCTGGATTGCTTTCGGTTCAAGAAAGATCCTCGCGAAGGTTCAATTCCGTTTGGACTCCGTTTGGTATTCCTTTTCTGCAAAACTCTAAAATAGGCAAAAAAACAGAAACTGGCACTAGGCCTCCGATTAATAGGTTAGTCCCAAAAATAATATAAAAGAGCATATTAAAGCCCATTAAACATCCAAAACAGATAATATAATAGCATGGAACAATAAAAAATTATAGATACGTTGGAGATGTATCAAGCATCCCCAAGCTTAATTCCTGCTCGTCCTTGAGTAGGTAAATGATAAAAACAGAATTTTTGATGTGGAATGCTACCTAACATAATTATCAATGTAATTTTCTTTATTGTGGCATGAATGTTCAGATCCAAAAGATTCAAGACAAACGTTCAATATTGACATAAAAATAGTAATACTTCAAGCATACTAACAAAGTAATCATGTCTTCTCAAAATAACATGGCCAAAGAAAGTTCATCCCTACAAAATCATATAGTTTGGCCATGCTCCATCTTCGTCACACAAAATATTCAAATCATGCACAACCCCGGTTTCAGCCAAGCAATTGTTTCATACTTTAGTATTCTCAAACTTTTTCAACTTTCACGCAATACATGAGCGTGAGCCATGGACATAGCACTATAGGTGGAATAAAATGGTGGTTGTGGAGAAGAAAAAAGGAGGAATATGGTCTCACATCAACTAGGCATATTAATGGGCTATGGAGATGCCCATCAATATATATCAATGTGAGTGAGTAGGGATTGCCATGCAACGGATGCACTAGAGCTATAAATGTATGAAAGCTCAACAAAAGAAACTAAGTGGGTGTGCATCCACTTTGCTTGCTCACGAAGACCTAGGGCATTTTGAGGAAGCCCATCATTGGAATATACAAGCCAAGTTCTATAACGAAAATTCCCACTAGTATATGAAAGTGACAAAATAAGAGACTCTCTATATGAAGATCATGGCGCTACTTTGAAGCACAAGTGTGGAAAAAGGATAGTAGCATTGTCCCTTCTCTCTTTTTCTCTCTCTTTTTTTGTTTGGCTTCTTTGGCCTCTTTTTTTCATTGGCTTATTTGGCCTCTCTTTTTTCCTCACACGGGACAATGCTCTAATAATGATAATGATCACACTCCTATTTATTTACACTTCAAGGATTACAACTCGATACTTAGAACAAAATATGACTCTATATGAATGCCTCCGGCAGTGTACCGGGATGTGCAATGAATCAAGAGTGACATGTATGAAAAAATTATGAATGGTGGCTTTGCCACAAATATAATATCAAGTACTTGATCATGCAAGGCAATATGACAATGATGGAGCGTGTCATAATAAACGGAATGGTGGAAAGTTGCATGGCAATATATCTCGCAATGGCTATGAAAATGCCATAATAGGTAGGTATGGTGGCTGTTTTGAGGAAGGTAAATGGTGGGTTTATGGTACCGGTGAAAGTTGTGCGGTACTAGAGAGGCTAGCACGGTGGAATGGTGAGAGTGCGTATAATCCATGGACTCAACATCAGTCATA
Organism: Triticum dicoccoides; assembly: GCF_002162155.2. Classification (NCBI taxonomy): domain Eukaryota; kingdom Viridiplantae; phylum Streptophyta; class Magnoliopsida; order Poales; family Poaceae; genus Triticum; species Triticum dicoccoides. Next base: position 105,700,713 of record NC_041388.1, read on the forward strand.
AAGAACTCACATACTTATTGCAAAAATCTACAAGTCATCAAAACCAAGAACTACGCGCATGCTCCTAGGGGAAGGGTTGGTAGGAGTTAACCATCGCGCGACCCTGACCTCCACACATAAGGAAGACAATCAAAGAAACACCTCATGCTTCAAATTTGTTACACAACGTTTACCATACGTGCACGCTACGGGACTTGCAAACCTCAACACAAGTATTTCTCAAATTCACAATTACTCTACTAGCATGACTCTAATATCACCATCCTCATATCTCAAAACAATCATCAAGCATCAAACTTCTCATAGTATTCAACGCACTTTATATGAAAGTTTTTATTATACCCATCTTGGATGCCCTTCATATTAGGACTAGTTTTATAGCCAAAGCAAATTACCATGTTGTTCTAAAAGACTATCAAAATAATATAAGTGAAGCATGAGAGATCAATAATTTATATAAAATAAAACCACTACGGTGCTGTAAAAAGATATAAGTGAAGTACTAGAGCAAATTATCTAGCTCAAATGATATAAGTGAAGCACATAGAGTATTCTAATAAATTCTGATTCATGCATGTCTCTCACAAAAGGTGTGTACAGCAAAGATGATTGTGGTAAACTAAAAAGCAAAGGCTCAAATCATACAAGATGCTCCAAGCAAAACACATATTGTGTGGTGAATAAAAATATAGCCTCAAGTAAAGTTACCGATAGACGAAGACGAAAGAGGGAATGCCTTCCAGGGCATTGCTACCTCTTGAGCATGCGTTGGTTTTCCCTTGAAGAGGAAAGATTAATGCAGCAAAGTTGCATAAGTATTTCCCTCAGTTTTTGGGAACCAAGGTATCAATCCAGTAGGAGACTACATGCAAATCTCCTAGTACCTGCACAAACAAATAGGAACCTTGCAACTAACGCGATAAAGGGGTTGTCAATCCCTGCATGGCCACTTGCAAAAGTGAGATCTGATAAAGATAATAAGATAAATATTTTTAGTATTTTTGTGGTATAGATTGGAAAATAAAAGATTGCCAAATAAATAGTAAACTAGAATTGTAGATTGGAAACTTATATGATGTAAAGTAGACCCGGGGGCCATAGGTTTCACTAGTGGTTCTCCCAAGATAGCATGTATTACAGTGGGTGAACAAATTACTGCCGAGCAATTGATAGAAAAGCGCATAGTTATGACGATATCTAAGCCAATGATCATGAATATAGGCATCACGTCCCTGACAAATAGACCGAAACGATTCTGCATCTACTACTATTACTCCACACACCGACCGCTATCCAGCATGCATCTAGAGTATTAAGTTCAAAAGAATGGAGTAACGCTTTAGGCAAGATGACATGATGTAGAGGGATAAACTCAAGCAATATGATATAAAATCCATCTTTTTATCCTCGATGGCAACAATAAAATATGTGCCTTGCTGCCCCTGCTGTCACTGGGAAAGGACACAACAAGATTGAACCCAAAGCTAAGCACTTCTCCCATTGCAAGAAAGATCAATCTAGTAGGCCAAACTAAACCGATAATTCGAAGAGACTTGCAAAGATATCAAATCATGCATATAAGAATTCAGAGAAGAATCAAATAATATTCATAGATAATCAAGTTCATAAACCCACAATTCATCGGATCTCGACAAACACACCGCAAAAAGAGTTACATTGGATAGATCTCCAAGAAGATCGAGGAAAACTTTGTATTGAGAGCCAAAGAGAGAGAAGAAGCCATCTAGCTAATAACTATGGACCCGAAGGTCCCTGGTAAACTACTCACACATCATCGGAGAGGCTATTGTGTTGATGTAGAAGCCCTCCATGATCGAATCCCCCTCTCGTGGAGCGCCAGAAAAGGCCCCAAGATGGGATCTCACGGGTACTGCAGGTTGCGGCGGTGGAAAAGGTGTTTCGTGGCTCTCCCCAAAGGTTTCAGGGTATGAGAGTATATATAGGTGAAAGAAGTAGGTCAGTGGAGCTGTGAGGGGCCCACGAGGGTGGGGCGCGCCCTCCTGCCTCGTGGCTTCCTCGCTGCTTCCTTGACGTCCAGTCCAAGTCTCCTTGATAACGTTTGTTCCAAAAAAGATCCTCGCGAAGGTTTCATTTCGTTTGGATTCCGTTTGATATTTCTTTTCTGCGAAACACTGAAATAGGCAAAAAATAGCAATTCGCATTGGGCTTTCGGTAAATAGGTTGCTCCCAAAAATAATATAAAAGTGCATAGTAAAGCCCATTAAAAATCCAAAATAGATAATATAATAGCATGGAACAATAAAAAATTATAGATACGTTGGAGACGTATCAAACATCCCCAAGCTTAATTCCTGCTCGTCATCGAGTAGGTAAATGATGAAAACAGAATTTTTGATGTGGAATGCTACCCAACATAATTTTCAATGCAAATTTCTTTATTCTGGCATGAATGTTCAGATCCAAAAGATTCAAGACAAACGTTCTATATTAACATAAAAATAATAATACTTCAAGCATACTAACAAAGTAATCATGTCTTCTCAAAATAACATGGCCAAAGAAAGTTCATCCCTACAAAATCATATAGTTTGGCCATGCTCCATCTTCGTCACACAAAATATTCAAATCATGCACAACCCCGGTTTCAGCCAAGCAATTGTTTCATACTTTAGTATTCTCAATCTTTTTCAACTTTCACGCAATACATGAGCGTGAGCCATGGACATAGCACTATATGTGGAATAAAATGGTGGTTGTGGAGAAGAAAAAAGGAGGAAGATGGTCTCACATCAACTAGGCATATTAATGGGCTATGGAGATGCCCATCAATATATATCAATGTGAGTGAGTAGGGATTGCCATGCAACGGATGCACTAGAGCTATAAATGTATGAAAGCTCAACAAAAGAAACTAAGTGGGTGTGCATCCACTTTGCTTGCTCACGAAGACCTAGGGAATTTTGAGGAAGCCCATCATTGGAATATACAAGCCAAGTTCTATAACGAAAATTCCCACTAGTATATGAAAGTGACAAAATAAGAGACTCTCTATATGAAGATCATGGTGCTACTTTGAAGCACAAGTGTGGAAAAAGGATAGTAGCATTGTCCCTTCTCTCTTTTTCTCTCTCTTTTTTTGTTTGGCTTCTTTGGCCTCTTTTTTTCATTGGCTTCTTTGGCCTCTCTTTTTTCCTCACACGGGACAATGCACTAATAATGATAATGATCACACTCCTATTTATTTACACTTCAAGGATTACAACTCGATACTTAGAACAAAATATGACTCTATATGAATGCCTCCGGCGGTGTACCGGGATGTGCAATGAATCAAGAGTGACATGTATGAAAAAATTATGAATGGTGGCTTTGCCACAAATACAATATCAAGTACTTGATCATGCAAGGCAATATGACAATGATGGAGCGTGTCATAATAAACGGAATGGTGGAAAGTTTCATGGCAATATATCTCGCAATGGCTATGAAAATGCCATAATAGGTAGGTATGGTGGCTGTTTTGAGGAAGGTAAATGGTGGGTTTATGGTACCGGTGAAAGTTCTGCGGTACTAGAGAGGCTAGCACGGTGGAATGGTGAGAGTGCGTATAATCCATGGACTCAACATCAGTCATAAAGAACTCACATACTTATTGCAAAAATCTACAAGTCATCAGAACCAAGAACTACCCGCATGCTCCTAGGGGAAGGGTTGGTAGGAGTTAACCATCGCGCGACCCTGACCTCCACACATAAGGAAGACAATCAAAGAAACACCTCATGCTTCAAATTTGTTACACAATGTTTACCATACGTGCATGCTACGGGACTTGCAAACCTCAACACAAGTATTTCTCAAATTCACAATTACTCTACTAGCATGACTCTAATATCACCATCCTCATATCTCAAAACAATCATCAAGCATCAAACTTCTCATAGTATTCAACGCACTTTATATGAAAGTTTTTATTATACCCATCTTGGATGCCCTTCATATTAGGACTAGTTTTATAGCCAAAGCAAATTACCATTTTGTTCTAAAAGACTATCAAAATAATATAAGTGAAGCATGAGAGATCAATAATTTCTATAAAATAAAACCACCACGGTGCTGTAAAAAGATATAAGTGAAGTACTAGAGCAAAATTATCTAGCTCAAATGATATAAGTGAAGCACATAGAGTATTCTAATAAATTCTGATTCATGCATGTTTCTCACAAAAGGTGTGTACAACAAAGATGATTGTGGTAAACTAAAAAGCAAAGACTCAAATCATACAAGATGCTCCAAGCAAAACACATATCGTGTGGTGAATAAAAATATAGCCTCAAGTAAAGTTACCGATAGACAAAGACGAAAGAGGGAATGCCTTCCGGGGCATTGCTACCTCTTGAGCATGCGTTGGTTTTCCCTTGAAGAGGAAAGGGTAATGCAGCAAAGTTGCATAAGTATTTTCCTCAGTTTTTGAGAACCAAGGTATCAATCCAGTAGGAGACTACACGCAAATCTCCTAGTACCTGCACAAACAAATAAGAACCTTGCAACCAACGCGATAAAGGGGTTGTCAATCCCTTCACGGCCACTTGCAATAGTGAGATCTGATAAAGATAATAAGATAAATATTTTTAGTATTTTTGTGGTATAGATTGGAAAATAAAAGATTGACAAATAAATAGTAAACTAGAATTGTAGATTGGAAACTTATATGATGTAAAGTAGACCCGGGGGCCATAGGTTTCACTAGTGGCTTCTCTCAAGATAGCATGTATTATGGTGGGTGAACAAATTACTGCCGAGCAATTGATAGAAAAGCGCATAGTTATGATGATATCTATGGCAATGATCATGAATATAGGCATCACGTCCGTGACAAGTAGACCGAAACGGTTCCGTATCTACTACTATTACTCCACACATCGACCGCTATCCAGCTTGCATCTAGAGTATTAAGTTCGAAAGAACGGAGTAACGCTTTAGGCAAGATGACATGATATAGAGGGATAAACTCAAGCAATATGATATAAACCCCATCTTTTTATCCTCGATGGTAACAATAAAATACGTGCCTTGTTGCCCCTGCTGTCACTGGGAAAGGACACCGCAAGATTGAACCCAAAGCTAAGCACTTCTCCCATTGCAAGAAAGATCAATCTAGTAGGCCAAACTAAACCAATAATTCGAAGAGACTTGCAAAGATATCAAATCATGCATATAGGAATTCAGAGAAGAATCAAATAATATTCGTAGCTAATCAAGTTCATAAACCCACAATTCATCGGATCTTGACAAACACACCGCAAAAAGAGTTACATCGAATAGATCTCCAAGAAGATCGCGGAGAACTTTGTATTGAGATCCAAAGAGAGAGAAGAAGCCATCTAGCTAATAACTATGGACCCAGAGGTCTGTGGTAAACTACTCACACATCATCGGAGAGGCTATGGTGTTGATGTAGAAGCCCTCTGTGATCGAATCCCCCTCCGGCGGAGCACCGAAAAAGGCCCCAAGATGGGATCTCACGGGTACAGAAGGTTGCGGCGGTGGAAAAGGTGTTTCGTGGCTCTCCCCGAAGGTTTCAGGGTATGAGAGTATATATACGTGAAAGAAGTAGGTCGGTGGAGCTGCGAGGGGCCCACAAGGGTGGGGGCGCGCCCTCCTGCCTCGTGGCTTCCTCGATGCTTCCTTGACATCCACTCCAAGTCTCCTGGATCGCGTTTGTTCCAAAAAAGATCCTCGCGAAGGTTTCATTCCGTTTGGATTCCGTTTGATATTCCTTTTCTGCGAAACACTGAAATAGGCAAAAAAGAGCAATTTGCACTGGGCTTTCGGTTAATAGGTTAGTCCCAAAAATAATATAAAAGTGCATAGTAAAGCCCATTAAACATCCTAAACAAATAATATAATAGTGTGGAACAATCACAAATTATAGATACGTTGGAGACGTATCAAACATCCCCAAGCTTAATTCCTGCTCGTCCTCGAGTAGGTAAATGATAAAAACAGAATTTTTGATGTGGAATGCTACCTAACATAATTTTCAATGTAAATTTCTTTATTGTGGCATGAATGTTCAGATCCGAAAGATTCAAGACAAAAGTTTAATATTGCCTTAAAAATAATAATTCTTCAAGCATACTAACTAAGCAATTATGTCTTCTCAAAATAACATGGCCAAAGAAAGCTTATCCCTACAAAATCATATAGTTTGGCAATGCTTCATTTTCGTCACACAAAAATTCTCTTATCATGCACAACCCCGATAACGAGCCAAGCAATTGTTTCATACTTTAGTAATCTCAAACTTTCTTCAACTTTCACGCAATACATGAGCGTGAACCATGGACATAGCACTATGGGTGGAATAAAATATAATGATGGGGGTTGTGTGGAGAAGACAAAAAAGAAGAAAGTCTCACATTGACACGGCTAATCAATGGGCTATGGAGATGCCCGTCAATTGATGTCAATGCGAGGAGTAGGGATTGCCATGCAACGGATGCACTAGAGCTAATAAATGTATGAAAGGTCAACAAAAGAAACTAAGTGGGTGTGCATCCAACTTGCTTGCTCACGAAGACCTAGGGCATTTGAGGAAGCCTATTGTTAGAATATACAAGCCAAGTTCTATAATGAAAAATTCCCACTAGTATATAAAAGTGACAATATAAGAGACTCTCTATAATGAAGATCATGGTGCTACTTTGAAGCACAAGTGTGAACAAAAAGGATAGTAGCATTGTCCCTTTTGTTTATTTAATTTTATTTGACCTTTCTTTTTGGACTTTTTTGGGACAATGCTCTATTAATGATGATCATCATACTTCTATTTATTTACAACTCAAAGATTACAACTCGATACTAGAACAAAGTATGACCCTATATGAATGCCTCCGACGGTGTGCCGGGATGAGCAATGAATCAAGAGTGACATGTATGAAATTACGCATTGTGGCTTTGCCACAAATACGATGTCAACTACATGATAATGCATGGCAATATGACAATGATGAAGCGTGTCATAATAAACGTAACGATGGAAAGTTGCATGTCAATATATCTCGGAATTGCTATGGAAATGCCATAATAGGTAGGTATGGTGGCTGTTTTGAGGAAGATATAAGGAGGTTTATGTGTGATATAGCGTATCATATCACGGGGGTTGGATGTACCGGCGAAGTTTGCACCAACTCTCAAGGTGAGAAAGGGCAATGCACGGTACCAAAGAGGCTAGCAATGATGGGAAGGTGAGAGTGCGTATAATCCATGGACTCAACATTAGTCATAAAGAAATCACATACTTATTGCAAAAATCTACAAGTCATCAAAAACCAAGCATTACACGCATGCTCCTAGGGGTATATATTGGTAGGAAAAGACCATCGCTCATCCCCGACCGCCACTCATAAGGAGGACAATCAAAGAAACACCTCATGCTTCAAATTTGTCACACAACGTTCACCATACATGCATGCTACGGGACTTGCAAACTCTAACACAAGTACTTCTCAAATTCACAACTACTCAACTAGCATGGCTCTAATATTACCATCTTCATATCTCAAAATGATCATCAAGTATCAAACTTCTCATAGTATTCAATGCACTCTATATGAAAGTTTTTACTATACCCATCTTGGATGCCTATCATATTAGGACTAATTTTATAGCCAAAGCAAATTACCATTCTGTTCTAAAGGACTCTAAAAATAATATAAGTGAAGCACGAGAGATCAATAATTTCTATAAAATAAAACCACCACCGTGCTCTAAAAGATATAAGTGAAGCGCTAGAGCAAAATTATCTAGCTCAAAAGATATAAGTGAAGCACAAAGAGTATTCTAATAAATTCCGATTCATGTGTGTCTCTCCAAAAGGTGCGTACATCAAGGATGATTGTGGTAAACTAAAAAGCAAAGACTCAAATCATACAAGACGCTCCAAGCAAAACACATATCATGTGGTGAATAAAAATATAGCCTCAAGGAAAGTTACCGATAGACGAAGACGAAAGAGGGGATGCCTTCCGGGGCATCCCCAAGCTTAGGCTTTTGGTTGTCCTTGGATTTTACCTTGGGGTGCCTTGGGCATCCCCAAGCTTAGGCTCACGCCACTCCTTGTTCCAAAATCCATCAAATCTTTCCCCAAAAACTTGAAAACTTCACAACACAAAACTCAACAGAAAATCTCATGAGCTCCGTTAGTATAAGAAAATAAATCACCACTTTAAGGTACTGTAATGAACTCATTCTTTATTTATATTGGTGTTAAACCTACTGTATTCCAACTTCTCTATGGTTCATACCCCCCGATACTAGCCATAGATTCATCAAAATAAGCAAACAACACACGAAAAACAGAATCTGTCAAAAACAGAACAGTCTGTAGAAATCTGTAGGTTTTGAATAGTTCTGTAACTCCAAATATTCTACCAAATTAGGAAGACCTAAATAATTTGTATATTTATCTACTTCAGTTGGAATCAATATTCTATCGCTCTCTGGTTAAAAATGAAAATTATTCTCGTGAGCACATACTTTCTGTTTTTTTCAGCAAGATCAAACAACAATCATCCAAGAAGATCCTAAAGGCTTTACTTGGCACAAATACTAATTGAAACATAAAAAACACAATCATAACAGAGGTTAGATGAATTATTAATTACTAAAAAGGAACAAAAAACAAGAAACAAAAATAAAATTGGGTTGCCTCCCAACAAGCGCTATCGTTTGACGCCCCTAGCTAGGCATAAAACAAGAATAGATCTAGGTATTATCATATTTGGTATGCAATCCATAAGTGGCTCTCATAATAGATTCATAAGGTAATTTAATTTTCTTCCTAGGAAAGTGTTCCAGGCCCTTTGAGGGAGTCCTGGATTAGGGGGTCTCTGGACAGCCGGACTATATCCTTTGGCTGGACTGTTGGACTATGAAGATACAAGATTGAAGACTTTGTCTCGTGTCCAGATGAGACTCTACTTGGCGTGGAAGGCAAGCTAGGCAGTACGGATATGGATATCTCCTCCTTTGTAACCGACCTTCTGTAACCCTAGCCCCTCCGGTGTCTATATAATCTGGAGGGTTTAAGTCCGTAGGACAACATACAATCATACCATAGGCTATCTTTTAGGGTTTAGCCTCTCCGATCTCGTGGTAGATCAACTCTTGTGATACTCATATCATCAAAAATAAATCAAGCAGGACGTAGGGTTTTACCTCCATCAAGAGGGCCCGAACCTGGGTAAAACATCGTGTCCCCTGCCTCCTATTACCATCCGCCTTAGACGCACAGTTCGGGACCCCCTACCCGAGATCCGCCGGTTTTGACACTGACATTGGTGCTTTCATTGAGAGTTCCTCTGTGTCGTCGCCGTTAGGCTTGATGGCTCCTACGATCATCGATAGCGATGCAGTCTAGGGTGAGACTTTTCTCCCCGGACAGATCTTTGTGTTCGGCGGCTTTGCACTACGAGCCAACTCGCTTGGCCATCTGGAGCAGATCGAAAGTTACACCCCTAGCCACCAGGTCAGGTTTGGAAGCTTAAACTACACGGCCGATATCCGCGGAGACTTGATCTTCGGCGGATTCGAGCCCCTGCCTTGTGCGTCACACAGTCACGATGAGTACGATCTAGCTCTACCATCGGACAGTGTTCAGGAGACCGCACCGGCAGTCGCTCCGACCCTCAATTCGGAGCCAGTTGCGCCGTCCATGGACGGGGGGATGGACCCCGCCACGGAGGCCTTATCTTCAGCAGTGATCGAGCCAAACATTGACCTTACCCTGCACGAAAGCCGTGTTGTCAAACTACCGGATTCTTCTCCGGCCACGGACTCCGAACCGCCTGCGCCCGTTCCTAGCGAACCTGATTGTGCGCCGATCATGGAGTTTACCTCTGCGGATATTTTTCAGCACTCGCCCTTTGGCGACATACCGAACTCATTAAGGTCTCTCTCCTTGTCAGGAGGATCCTGGCCGAACTATGTCCGGCAGGATTGGGATGCGGATGACGAAGAAATTCGCTGCCCACCCACCACCCACTTAGTAGCCAGTGTCGATGACTTAACCAACATGCTCGACTTCAAGTCCGAAGACATCGACGGTATGGACGATGATGCAGGAGACGAAGAGGAACCATTGCCAACTTCGTCACATGACGTATATATGGTGGACACACCAAAAGAAAACGACGACGAGGAACGGAAGGACACAACGAAGGATTGTCCCCTCGAGAAGCAGTCAAAGCAGCGGCGTAAGCGCCGCCCCAAATCCCGCCTCGGCAGAAACAACGACCATATAGACCCAGCGTTAGAGCAGGGTGAACAATCGCCGGACCACGGCAACACGGGGAATCAAACGGAGCAATCCGATTCTGTCAAAGATAATAATCCGGACGACATCACACCAGACAGACACCCGGAGCAACAGAATGCCCATCAAAGGCTTGTTGCCACCACGAGGAGTCTAAAAAAGCAGAAGCAAAGACTCAAGGCTGCGCAAGACATACTCAGAATCAGATGGAGTAAAGTACTCAACACAGCGGCAAAGTACGGCAGTAATCGCCACACCAAGAGCTACCCGAAGCGGAAGTTGCTACCTGAATTCGATGAGGAGGCCTTAGATCCCCCGCAACCAAAAATTAAAACGGCCATTTGGCCGGATAGACGACCTCACGACCAACATAGAGCGGCAAACAACGCCGCACATAAGCCAATACGCGATCCACGCGAGGGCTCGAATCAAAAGAACGACACAACCAGATCCATTTATGGACCACGCAAGCGCGCTCCAGCATACGATGCAACACAACAAACATCCGAACACCACGATACTCCCAAATACAGGGGTGCCGCACACCCTCTATGTTTCACCGACGAGGTGCTGGATCATGAATTTCCAGAGGGATTCAAACCCGTAAACATAGAGGCATACGATGGAACAACAGACCCTAGGGTCTGGATTGAGGACTATATCCTCCATATCCATATGGCTCGAGGAGATGATCTCCACGCCATCAAGTACTTACCCCTCAAGCTCAAAGGGCCAGCTCGACACTGGCTCAAAAGCCTCCCCGAAAGCTCCATTGGAAGCTGGGAAGAGCTCGAAGACACTTTTCGGGCGAATTTTCAAGGGACTTATGTCCGACCTCCGAATGCGGATGATTTGAGTCATATAACTCAACAGCTCGGAGAGTCAGCCCGAAAGCTTTGGAATAGGTTTCTTACTAAAAAGAACCAAATAGTCGACTGTCCGGATGCCGAAGCCTTGGCAGCCTTTAAGCATAGCGTCCGAGACAAATGGCTTGCCAGACACCTCGGCCAAGAAAAGTCGAGAACAATGGCAGCATTAACAAGCCTCATGACCCGCTTTTGCGCGAGCGAGGATAGCTGGCTAGCCCGATGCAGCACCAGCGACCCAAGTACATCCGAAGTTAGAGACGGAAACGGGAAATCACGACGCAACAAAAACAATAAGCGCCGGAATAAAGAAGACAACCCGAAGAGCACGACGGTAAACGCCGGATTCAGAAGCTCTTGGCCAGGTCAGCAAAAGCCACCCTCTAAAGGTGCCAGAGATGAACTGTCCAGCTTAAACAAAATTCTGGACCAATTATGTCAGATCTATAGCACCCCCGACAAACCTGCAAATCATACCCACAGAGAATGCTGGGTCTTCAAGCAGTCCGGCAAGCTCAACGCCGAACATAAGGGGCAGGATACACCAAGCGAAGACGAGGATGAGCCTCGCACGCAAAACACTGGGGAACAGAAGAAATTTCCACTAGAAGTCAAAACAGTAAACGTGTTACACGTGATAAAGGGGAGAAACAAAGCGGCACTCCTAGATAAACATGCCCAAGGGCCTATCACCGTGGAGTTCTGCCACTGGCCGTCTCAACCAATCACCTTCGACCATCAGGATTAGTTAGCAAGCATCCGGAGCGCAGGATGGGCTGCCTTGGTATTAGATCCAATAATTGACAGATACCACTTCACACGAGTCCTGATGGACGGCGGCAGCAACCTAAACCTGATATATCATGACACAATCCGCAAAATGGGGATAGACCCAACGAAAATTTGCCGCAGCAATACTACCTTTAGAGGAGTAACGCCAGGCCCAGGGGCTCATTGCACGGGCTCCCTGCTACTAGAAGTTGTATTCGGCTTCCCCGACAACTTCCATAGCGAAAATTTAACCTTCCACATTGCTCCATTCCAAAGTGGCCATCAAGCACTACTTGGACGTGAAGCTTTCGTTCGCTTTAACGCAATACCGCATTACGCTTCCCTCACGCTTAAGATGCCCGGTCCACGTGGCATCATTACAGTAAATGGAAATACCGAGCGATCCCTGCGCGCCGAAGAGAGTGCGGCTGCCTTGACAGCCGCACACTACAACGGCCTCACCAACTACATCATTCGATAGGTCGTCAAGACCACGGACACGATTAGACGAGTCTGGCGCAGCTATATGTAATTCATACAGGTTTGATGACCACACCCCTACTACAAATACAAGGGGCTCAACGCACGCAGACAAGTGGCAATTTTTACTCATCTTGAACTGCACATGGTTTCTTTAAACCTACTTTTTTGCACGACAACTTTTCACCTAAGTTCCTCTCTTTTACAGATGACCATCGTGCTACACCCATCCAGAATACGGCACAACGCTGACACAGGCACAGACGTGCAGCAGGGACCCGTTCAAAGGATTCCTTTTAGATTAAGACCCTGCGTCAACCTTTTTTACTGTCTCTTGTTGATACACATCCCTCAGATTCTCAGTACAATTGAGAAGGATGCTGACGTCTTGGCATGTGGCCACGCCAGAACAATGGACGTACCTGGACACTAGGGGCTTCTTACAAAGGGCACTGTTTAGGCCCGATTCACACCATAAAGACTGAATACCTTAGGGAGTGTTCGGCGTCGCGAGTTTGGCCTTATATGCATCAGCTCCAAATCATGTATTTGTTCAAATGTTGGGTTTGCCTGGCTCCTGTGTTTTGCTGCCTTACGTTCCGCTCTATCGGCTAAGGCGGCACCAGGAGAACTACTGCGATTGTGCCCTAGTTCATCCGGACGAGCACCTTAGTAGAGAAAGCCGAAAACTGACTGTCATGATATAGGGCGAGACTGGTCAACCACTTGATGACCTATCAGAATCTTAGAATTCCCCCGCCTTAACGAAGGGCCGTTTCCCGGCCAGACATGTACGCACCCCAAACTTGGGTGAGTGCAGAGCCACCAGGGGCTATATAGTAGCCCCACTGTCAAACTCCTATGGCTAAGTGAAAGTGTTAAAGCATTATAGTCTGGTTGCCTAGTTCGCTGCGCTATCACCTCCTTATCAGGACCAAGACGTTGGATTAAGTGTGAATATGCGTCTTCTGCGAACACCCCCGCATTATATGCGTGGGGGCTGAAGCCGACGACTGCAATCTTTCAGGTTATATATATATATGTATACATAAACGGCCGCACAGGAGGCATCACAATACTTTTTGGGCACAAGTATAAATATGCCCTGATAAATTTAATAAAACATTGTTTTTACAATGGGAATACATGTCACTCAAACATAATATTCTTCGAGCACTGGGCCTCTATCAAACGAGCACCCTCAAGAACTTCTTCAAAATAGTGCTCGGCAGCAACTCGGCCTATGGCCGAACCCTGCGCTGCAACAGTGGTAGCATCCATCTCTGCCCAGTATGCTTTGACACGGGCAAGGGCCATTCGCGAGCCTTCTATGCACGCCGACCTCCTCATCGCATTGATGCGCGGCACCACACCAAGGAACTGCTGCACTAAGCTGAAATAGCTGTTCGGCTTCGGCTTTTCCGGCCACAGATGATCTACGATGGATCTCATGGCGAGGCCGGACAATCTATTGAGTTCGGCCCATTCGGCAAGCTGATCAGTTAGTGGAAGCGGACGTTCTGGAACGTTAAACTGCGACCAGAATAGCTTGTCCACTTCACGATCTATTTGATCTCGGAAGTATTCGGCCGCATCGACAACACTCGCTGTCAAATCCAGATACGCGTCAGCCGAACTCCACAGCCGATCCAGAGGGGCATACCGCGGATCTCCGAACTTCCTCCGCAGCAAAAAGGGCTTCCCACCCACAATATCACCGGCTTCACGCAGCTCCTCCTTCTTCGCTCTCATGGCAGAGCGGGTGTCTTTGGTCGCCATCATGGCCTTTTCAAGGTTCGTTGCCTTCACTCGGGTTTCTTCTTCAAGGAAATGACAACGGTCGACAGTGTCTTTTAACTTTACGGCCATCTTGGCCATCTTCTCTTTGCTCTCGCAATGCGCAGCCTTCTTGGCTCTTAACTCTTCGGCCGCCTTCAAAGCGGCCGCATTACTACTTCTTGCTTGTTCTTTGGCTCGGGCAAGTTCCGCCCGAAGGGTTTCCATGGTGGCAGCTCCATCTGCAGTCACAAAATATTAAAGATACTAGCATCACGCTGCTCTTACTATGCGACATTCACCAGAAAATATCACTTACCCTGTACCTCGTCAAGCCTCTTGTTAGCAAGCTCGATGTCGGCATCCGCCGCATCCAGTTGCCGCTTTAGTTCGGCAAACTCATGAATCCGGCTAGCCACCGGAGCTTCCACTACCTGCACATTAAAGTGGTATGGGTATTACCTTGGACTATGATCCTCTGCTTGCCACCGTTCTCGGTGACAACCAGAGTCTTAGGGACTACTATCTACACAGGGCACACCTAAAAATGTGCGGTACTATTACAAGGGTATATCATTTTACATACCTCAAAGCCCGTTAGTAGACACATAAAGGCGTCATGCAACCCACTTTCGGCGGACGAAATCCTTTCCATCACCGTACTCATTAACGTACGGTGTTCTTCCAAGATAGTCGCTCGCTTCAACAGAGCCCTCAGTGCGTCCGACCGCATACCAGACGACACCGGACCCTCTTGTTCGCCCTCTTCAAGAGCCGGATGCTGGGAACTTCGGGCGACTATAGGATTATATTCTGGCCTCACCGGATTCGGAGAGGCCCTCTGTGACGACACTTCAAGGTCGCCCGCTTCTTGAGCGGGGGAGTCCGGGGGAGGTGTTTCGCTCTCCATCATATCTGGAAGAAGGTCCCCTGAAGACGAGCTCTGTTGAGAAGGGCTAAGATCCGAACTGCAAGACAAATGCTTCGGTTATTTTCCTCAGGAGTAAGGTAGAATATCTTTACTATTAAGTATTTTTTGGTCACTTACGGCTCGTTAGTTGGCTGATCCCCGCGCAGACTTTGTGCGGCAAGAGCACCCCCCAAGGCAGGACCCTCTGGTGGAGACTTCTTCTCCCGTTTGGAAGCCTTGGTTTCCGGATCTTCAGAGGCAGTCCTCTTGCTTCCCCGAAGCGAGAGAAGGTCAGATTCTTCCCCTTGGTTATCCTCCTTCACGAAGGCGCTCATTCCGTCGGTTGGAATTGGTAGCGATGGGGGTCCGCTTTCGCCCTCATTATTCCCCCCTTTATATTCCTTTGAGGGCTCCAGGCAAGGTGCTAGCCCGAGCATCTTTTCCAACACCGGATTGTCCAAACCCTCAGGAAGGGGGGCCGAACACTGAATCATCTTCGCCTTTGTTAGCCAGTCCTGGTCAAAGAGAGATTTCTCAGAATGACGTCATGATAAATGAAAGACGGTGTGTTCGGCTAGAGGATTACTTACTTGGTCGGCGGTGCGGTTGCTGCTCAGGCCCACATCCTCGGTAGTATCCGGACACTCTATTTGGGGTCTGAAGAATGATTTATACATCTCCTCGTGCGTCAGGCCGAGGAAATTCTGAATAGTGCACGGTCCTTCTGGGTTGAACCCCCACATGCGAAGGGGCCGGCGTTTGCAAGGCTGGACTCGACGAACCAGCATGACTTGCATTACCATAACCAAACTAAAATCTCCCTCGAAGAGATCCCGGATGCGGCTCTGCAATATGGGCACATCCTTGGCTGGACCCCAGCTCAGCCCCCTGCTGATCCATGACATCAGTTGTGGTGGAGGGCCCGAGCGAAAGGCGGGGGAAGCTACCCACTTGGCACTTCTGGGAGCGGTGATGTAGAACCACTCCCGTTGCCATAATCCGGATACCTCTGGAAAGGAACCTTCTGGCCACGGAGCTCCTGCAATCTTGCTTATTAATGCGCCTCCGCACGCTGTGTACTGTCCCTCGACCGTCTTCGGCTTCACATCAAAGGTCTTGAGCCATAGGCCGAAGTGAGGGGTAATGCGGAGGAAGGCCTCACATACGACAATAAATGCCGAGATGTGGAGAAAGGAATCCGGAGCTAGATCGTGGAAATCAAGCCCGTAATAGAACATTAAACCCCTTACGAAGGGATCCAGAGCGAGGCCTAGTCCTCGGAGGAAGTGGGAGATGAACATGACGTCTTCGTTGGGTTCAGGAGTAGGGACGATCTGCCCTCGGGCGGGCAGCCGATGTGAGACTTTGGCGGTCAGATATTTTGCCTCCCTCAACTTCTTGATGTCCTCTTCCGTGACGGAGGAGGGCATCCACCGGCCCTGGAGGCTGGATCCGGACATGATTGAAGATCTGAAGCACCTGACCTAGGCTTTGGGTGTTAGAACTCGAGGCCGGGGAAGGATTCGATTGAGCACGGGAGGAAAAAAGTAAAAGCCTTGTCCCTTTATAAAGAGGGTGAATATCAAGCGTCCTCCCCGTGGCCATTTGGGACTTGCCTAAAATCTAGGAGCCCTAGGCACGGTTGGGTTACCCACGTCCGTATTGATGAGAATCCCGTAATAAGGGGAACACGATCTCTGCTTTGACAAGACGTGTCAAGAAACTACCTCGCGTTATGTGCGGGGCTAGTTAAAGAAAAGTGGTTCGAATAATCGCCGGGCCATGGCATGATGTCATGTTGCCTAAACGTGTGAGCAGATTAGATTTGTGGAAATATTATTCTCTCTACAATGGTATGTGGAACTTATTTTGCAGGGTCGGACACTATCCTTTATTTGAACTCTTCTGTGGTATATCCGGAGGAGGAACCTGCCTTGCAATGCCGAAGACAACACTGCGCGCCGGACTCATCGTCATTGAATCCTGGTTCAGGGGCTATTGAGGGAGTCCTGGATTAGGGGGTCTCCGGACAGCCGGACTATATCCTTTGGCCGGACTGTTGGACTATGAAGATACAAGATTGAAGACTTCGTCTCGTGTCCGGATGAGACTCTACTTGGCGTGGAAGGCAAGCTAGGCAGTACAGATATGGATATCTCCTCCTTTGTAACCGACCTTGTGTAACCCTAGCCCCTCCGGTGTCTATATAAACTAGATGGTTTTAGTCCATAGGACAACATACAATCATGCCATAGGCTAGCTTTTAGGTTTTAGCCTCTCCGATCTCGTGGTAGATCAACTCTTGTAATACTCATATCATCAAGAATAAATCAAGCAGGACGTAGGGTTTTGCCTCCATCAAGAGGGCCCGAACCTGGGTAAAACATCATGTCCCCTGCCTCCTGTTACCATCCGCCTTAGACGCACAGTTCGGGACCCCCTACCCGAGATCCGCCGGTTTTGACACCAACACCCTTCCTTAATGGAAATTGGAATCTAATATTTCCTTCTTTCATATCAATAATTGCAGCAATCGTTCTAAGGAATGGTCTACCAAGAATAATAGGACAAGTAGGATTGCAATCTATATCAAGAACAATGAAATCTACAGGCACACAATTCCTATTTGCAACAATAATAACATCATTAATCCTTCCCATAGGTTTCTTAATGGTGGAATCCACAAGATGCAAATTTAAAGAACAATCATCAAGTTCACGGAAACCTAGCACATCACACAAAGTTTTGGGAATCGTGGAAACACTAGCACCCAAATCACATAAAGCATAGCATTCATGATCTTTAATTTTAATTTTAATAGTAGGTTCCCACTCATCAGTTTTCTAGGAATTGAAACTTTCAATTCAAGCTTTTCTTCATAGGATTGCATCAAAGCATCAATGATATGTTTAGTAAAGGCTTTATTTTGACTATAGGCATGGGGAGAATTTAACATGGATTGCAACAAAGAAATACAATCTATCAAAGAACAATTATCATAATTAAATTCCTTGAAATCCAAAATAGTGAGTTCATTGCTACGTAAAGTTTTGACCTCTTCAATCCCACTTTTACCAATTTTTGCATCAAGATCTATAAACTCTGAATCATTGGGACGCCTTTTAACTAAGTCTTCTGGATTGCTTTCGCTCCAAGAAAGATCCTCGTGAAGGTTTCATTCTGTTTGGACTCCGTTTGGTATTCCTTTTCTGCAAAACTCTAAAAGAGGCAAAAAAACAGAAACTGGCACTAGGCCTCCGGTTAATATGTTAGTCCCAAAAATAATATAAAAGAGCATATTAAAGCCCATTAAGCATCCAAAACAGATAATATAATAGCATGGAACAATAAAAAATTATAGATACACTGGAGACGTATCAGGAAGGAGCGCATGTGTGTTGATTTTACCAACCTCAACAAGGCTTGCGCTCAGGACCCCTTTCCGCTCCCATGCATCGATCAAATCATTGACTCCACCGCCGAGTGCGACCTGCTGTGTTTTATGGACGCCTTCTCAGGCTATCACCAAATCAAGATGGCGGTGGAGGACGTGGAGAAGACGGCTTTCCTAACCCCTTGCAAGGTGTATTGCTACACTTGCATGCTGTTTGGGCTGCGTAATGCTGGAGCAACCTTCCAGTGGCTGATGCACGTCGCCCTGGGTCAGCAGCTCTTGAGGAAAGCTGAGGCCTACGTCGATGACATAGTGGTGAAGTCTCGGGAGGCAAGGACCCTTATTGAAGACCTCGAGGAAACATTTGCCAGCCTACGCAGGGTGGATCCGCGACTCAACCCAAAGAAGTGTGTGTTTGGCATCCCCTCCGACAAGCTGCTGGGCTTCCTGGTGTCGCACAGGGGGATCGAGGCCAACCCGGAGAAGGTCAAGGCAATAGAAAGAATGTGCCCGCCACAAACCCTCAAGGAGATGCAGAAGCTGGCGGGCTGCATGACCTCGCTGGGGCGCTTCATCTCCAAGCTAGGGGAACGCGCCCTCCCATTCTTCAAGCTGATGAAGAAGAAATGACCATTCGAGTGGACTCCAGAGGCTGACACGGCGTTCCAAGACCTCAAGAAGTACCTCACCAGCCTGTCGGTAATGATAGCACCACGTCCCCTTGAGCCCCTGGTGCTCTACCTGGTCGCCATGCCTCACTCTGCTAGCGCAGCGCTGGTGGCGGTTTGGGAGGAGCGCCTGGCCAAGGGCTCATGGGGCAGCACCCCGCACCCGGTAAAGACGCAACGGCTTTAGGACGAAGCTCCCGAGGCCTTGGCTGCCCCAACAGATGACCAAGCTCCTCAGGACGGTGTTCCTGAGGCCTCGGCTGCCCCAACGGGCAACCAAGGTCCTGAGGCCACCCAGTCTCGGGGGGTACAAGACTCCACCAACGCTTCTGCCCTCATCGAGCACCCAGTGTACTTCGTCAGCACTGTGTTACACGATGCGCGGGCACGATACCCTATGCAGCAAAAGCTCTTGCTCGCACTCCTTGTCGCCTCCCGCAAGTTAGCCACTACTTCCAAGGCCACCCCATCAAGGTTGTCTCAGCTTACCCCCTAGAGACACTACAAAAAAAGATACATCTGTGACATTTTGGGCCGAACGAAAATCTTTTCTGTCATACTTATGACACTTCTATGACGATAATTGTGACAAAACCCGGTATCATCATAGATCTGGTGGGGTCCTACTTCTATGACAAAAAATCATGACAGAAAATGGGCTTTTCGTCCTGGGCGGGCCGGAGACGCAGCTGCATGACATTCTTTGGGCCGTCCATGACGGAAAAACCATGGTAGAAGCGAGGGCGAGGAAAATATCAGGGTGTTCCCGGTTACGGTGGGTGGTCGGGGCTGAGCGATGCGCGTTTCTCTCGTACACGCACGCGCGTGGGTGTGAGGCGTTGGGCTCTAACTGAACCCGAGCGAGGCGTTGGGCTCTAACTGAACCCGAGCGATTGCACTGCAGGCTACGCGTTACTGAACCCGAGTGATCGATCGATGGCTGTTAACTGAACCCGATCGAGCGATTCCTTCGCTACTGCTGCTAACTGAAGCCGATCGATGCTGCCTCTAGATGAACAGTGAGCGTTAAGGAGCCCATGGAGGGGTGGTTGAACAGGAGCCCGTGGAGAGGGCTGTTTGAACAGTAGCCGGTGGAGTAGCGCACGGTGGAGGCTAGATGAACAGGAGCCCGTGGATGAACAGTCGCAGGTGGAGGCTGGAGGAGGTCGACGGTGGATGAACAGTAGCCCGTGGAGGCTGGAGGGGGTCGACGATGGAGATGAACAGTATCCCTTGGAGTCCCATTTTGCGATATGCCACACCCCTCCCGATGAATAGGACCCCCGTTTCGATCGTAGCGCTCCAACACAAGCCCGTTTCCTCCGTTTACGTTATGCCACACCCCTCCCGATCAACAGGACCCCCGTTTCGACCGTAGGAGGTCCGTTTCCTCCGTTTTGCAGTACACCAGACCCCTCCCGATGAACAGGATCCCGTTTCGAACATGGCCGGTTGAACACAAGGTCGTTTCCTCCGTTCTGCGGTACGCCAGGCCTCGTTTCCATCGGCTATTCCGTCCAAGCCGTCCCGATGAACATGACGACGCATTCTGTTCCGACCCAGCCTGTTGGCTCCCCATGAACACGACGACGACGCTGTTTCTCCGTTCCGACCCAGCCATGTACACGAGCCCTGGCCGTACATACGCGCGAGTAGGCGTTCGAGACCCCGCCCGTATGTACGTACGTGGCCGTATTTACTTTCCTGCACCCTGGCCGCTGTACGTACGTGTACATGCTACATGTATGCCTCTACTACGACACGCGCGCGCCTCTACATCGACCAGTATGTACATACATGTTCGCGACTGAGGGAGTCCTGGATTAGGGGGTATCCGGACAGCCGGACTATATCCTTTGGCCGGACTGTTGGGCTATGAAGATACAAGATTGAAGACTTCGTCCTGTGTCCGGATGGGACTCTACTTGGCGTGGAAGGCAAGCTAGGGAATACGGATATGCATATCTCCTCCTTTGTAACCGACCTTGTGTAACCCTAGCCTCCTCCGGTGTCTATATAAACCGGAGGGTTTTAGTCCGTAGGACAACATACAATCATACCATAGGCTAGCTTCTAGGGTTTAGCCTCTCTGATCCCGTGGTAGATCAACTCTTGTACTACTCATATTATAAAGAATAATCAAGAAGGACGTAGGGTTTTACCTCCATCAAGAGGGCCCGAACCTGGGTAGAACATCATGTCCCCTGCCTCCTTTTACCATCTGCGTTAAACGCACAGTTCGGGACCCCCTACCCGAGATCCACCGGTTTTGACACCGACATTGGTGCTTTCATTGAGAGTTCCTTTGTGTCATCACCATTAGGCTTGGTGGCTCCTTCGATCATCGAGGGCGATGCAGTCCAGGGTGAGACTTTTCTCCCCGGACAGATATTTGTATTCGGCGGCTTCGCACTGCGGGCCAACTCACTTGGCCATCTGGAGCAGATCGAGAGTTACGCCCCTGGCCACCAGGTCAGGTTTGGAAGCTTAAACTACACGGCCGACATCCGCGGAGACTTGATCTTCGACGGATTCGAGCCCCTGCCGAGCGTGCCGCACGGTCACGATGAGCATGATTTAGCTCTACTATCGGACAGTATTTAGGAGACCGCACCGGCAACCGCTCCGATCCTCAATCCGGAGCCCATTGCGCCATCCATGGATGGGTGGATAGACCCTGCCGCGGAGGCCGTATTCTCAGCGGCGATCGAGCCAAGTATCGACCTTACCCTTCACGAGAGCCATGACGCCGAACTACCGGATTCTTCCCCGGCCATGGACTCCGAACCACTTGCGCCCGTGCCTATCGAACCCGACTGGGCGCCGATCATGGAGTTCACCTCCGCGGATATCTTTCAGCACTCGCCCTTTGGCGACATACTGAACTCATTAAGGCCTCTCTCCCTGTCAGGATAGTCCTGGCCGAACTATGTTCGGCAGGATTGGGATGGGGATGACGAAGAAATTTGCCGCCCACCCACCACCCACTTAGTAGCCACTGTCGACAATTTGACCGACATGCTCGACTTCGACTCCAAAGACATTAATGGTATGGACGACGATGCGGGAGACGAAGAGGAACCACTGCCCACAGGGCACTGGACAGCCACCTCATCATATGATATATACATGGTGGACACACCCAAAGAAGGCAATGGCGACGGGACGGCGGAGGATAACCCCTCCAAGAAGCAACCCAAGCAACGACGTCAGCGGTGCCGCTCTAAGTCTCGCCAAAGCAAAAGCGGTGACACCGACACATGAGATAATAGCACTCCGGACAGTGCCGAAGACGACAACAATCCCCTCTAGCAAGATTTAGAGCAGGAGGATGGAGAAGCCAGCCCTCCCGAGAGAGCGGCAGATGGAGAGGCGGAGGATGATAATTACATGCCTCCCTCCGAAGACAAGGCAAGCCTCAACGACGACGAATTTGTCGTGCCGGAGGATCCCGCCGAGCAAGAGCGCTTTAAGCACCGGCTTATAGCCATGGCAAATAGCCTTAAGAAAAAGCAGCAACAACTTCAAGCTGATCAAGATTTGCTAGCTGACAGATGGACTGAAGTCCTTGCGGCCGAGGAATATGAACTCGAACACCCCTCCAAGAGTTACCCAAAGCGCAGGTTGCTACCCTGACTGGAGGAGGAAGCATTAAAACCTACATCTCCAGCATATGATGCGGCTGATCGGCCACCTCGTGGCCGCGACAGAGAGGCATTTCAGCCAAAAACTCAGCCCGCACCCCGACGCCACGCACATAAAAATGACAAGGCACGGGGAAACACGCTGTACCTGCGATACGTATTGGAGGATAAAGCAAAACACGCAAGATCGATCTATGGATCACGAGGGCGTGCCACTACGCGAGACGATAACCGTCACGCCGGATACAGTAAAAGTAAATCCGGCTGGGCCGAACACAGCGGACAAGAATCATTCGAGCTGCGTCGCGACATAGCCCACTACAGAGGCACCGCACACCCCATATGCTTCACAGAAGAAGTAATGGATCACCAAATCCTAGAGGGTTTCAAACCCGTAAATATCGAATCATACGACGGCACAACAGATCCTGTGGTATGGATCGAGGACTTCCTCCTGCACAGCCACATGGCCCGCAGTGACAATCTACACGCCATCAAATACCTCCCACTCAAGCTCAAAGGACCAGCTCGACATTGGCTCAACAGCCTGCCAGCAGAATCCATTGGCTGTTGGGAAGATCTGGAAGCCGCATTCCTCGACAACTTCCAGGGCACTTATGTGCGACCACCAGATGCCGATGACTTGAGCCACATAATTCAGCAGCCAGAAGAATCAGCCAGGCAATTTTGGACACGGTTCCTGACAAAGAAAAATCAAATCGCCGATTGTCCGGATGCAGAGGCCCTAGAAGCTTTTAAGCACAACATCCGCGACGAGTGGCTCGCCCGACACCTTGGCCAGGAAAAACCGAAATCTATGGCAGCCCTCACGACACTCATGACCCGCTTTTGCGCGGGAGAAGACAGCTGGCTGGCTCACAACAATAACATATCAAAGAACCATGGTACCTCAGATACCAAGGATAGCAATGGCAGGTCACGTCGCAACAAACATAAGCGCCACGTCAATAGCGACAATACCGAGGATACGACAGTCAATGCCAGATTCAGAGGCTCTAAACCCGGTCAGCGAAAAAGCCATTCAAAAGAAGCACTCCGGGCCCATCCAGTTTGGACCGTATACTCGATCGCTCGTGCCAAATACATGGCACCCCCGACAAGCCAACCAACCACACCAACAGGGAATGTTGGGTGTTCAAGCAGGCCGGCAAGTTAAACATCGAAAACAAAGATAAGGGGCTACATAGAGATGACGAGGAGGAGCCCCAGCAGCCGAACACCGGAGGGCAGAAGAGGTTCCCCCCACAAGTGCGGACGGTGAACATGATATACGCAACCCACATCCCCAAGAGGTAGCGGAAGCGTGCGTTAAGGGATGTATATGAGTTGGAGCCAGTCGCCCCAAAGTTTGACCCATGGTCCTCCTGTCCGATCACCTTCGATCGCAGAGACCATCCCACTAGTATCCGTCATGGCGGATTCACCGCACTAGTCCTAGACCCAATCATCGACAGATTTCACCTCACTCGAGTCCTTATGGACGGCGGCATCAGCCTGAACATGCTTTACCAGGACACAATGCGCACAAATGGGTATAGACCCCTCAAGGATCAAACCCACAAAAACGACCTTCAAAGGCATCATACCAGGTGTAGAGGCCCATTGCACAGGCTCAGTCACACTGGAAGTGGTCTTTGGATCCCCAGATAATTTCCGGAGCGAGGAGTTAATCTTTGATATAGTCCTGTTCCGCAGCGGCTATCATGCACTGCTCGGGCGAACCGCATTTGCGAGATTCAACGCGGTACCGCACTATGCATATCTCAAGCTCAAGATGCCAGGACCTTGGGGGGTCATCACAGTCAATGGAAACACAGAGCGCTCCCTCCGCACGGAGGAGCACACTGCGACCCTCGCAGCAGAAGCGCAAAGCAGCCTCTTAAGGCAATCCACCAGTTCGGCGATTAAAGACCCGGACACCTTCAAGCGCACCCAGAGTAATCGACAACAAGACCGCCTGGTACATTCCGAGCCCGCATAGCAATGCAGCCCCCACCCCAGTACCAGCCAAACGGCGAAATCCGTGCCACGCGTACATAATTACACATTGAAAATACCATGGGCACATGTGGGGAGGGGGGCACGACTACAGCACGCCCCAAGACGCGGCTCAACCGCACTAGGGGCTTCCCGCTTTGTTATTTTTTTCTCTCTTTCAGGATTTAATCTCTGGAAACCCCGTCCGGCAGTACGATTGCCGGACACACGATGCAACAACCAAGGAGGCAGAAAGCTACGTCGCACCATGGAACTCCCAGGTGGTCTCTGATAACGAGTGAAATACATGCTTTAAATACCATTCCTCAGGTTGCCCTTGGAGGGGACATGTCAAATAGTCCTACTTTTTGCTTATCGCACTACTTGTATCATTCTGCTTCGACACGCCTTTTTGAATAAACAATGCATAGCACTAGACTATTACCGCATTCTCTATTCTTTCTTTTTTTATATATGTTCATGCATGACATTTAGCACCCGTACACTCTGGTACGGCCAATACGTGTCACAGCCCTAGAATATTGTTTGTAAATAGTTGCATCTTCATCCAGGCATCATATTTAAATTTCTGAAACTTGAACTGAGGAATTTTGGAAGCCTCAAAAACTTAAATAAAAGAGGGGCAAAGAACCCTGGTAAATGCATTCAATGTTTTCAAAATGGCCTTAAATAATGTTGGTTATATTTTGGCAAGGGTTTTGCACCAAACCAAAAATAATGAACATTTTTGAGGAATATTTTGAGCACTGAATTTAAATCATTACTTTATTTGCATTTGGAACTATATTCATAACTTGTATAGAATATATTTCCAAATACCCTGAAACATTTTATGTGCTTTTGGAAAAGTCCATTAAGCAGCATAAATATTTTCAGAGGAGTTTTTGGCATTGTTTGAATTATTTTTAAATTCAAAACAGTGGCAAAACAGATTAAATAAAAGAAAACAGAACTGAAATAGAAATAAAAGAGAGAGAGAGAAGGAAGTTACCTGGGGCTCCTCCCTGTGCAGCCCAGCAGTAGCCGGCCGGCCCAGCCAGCAGGCGGCCCAGCCCGCCTCCTCCTCTGTCGTCTTCGTCCTCGACAGAGGGAGGGGAGCGTGCCCAGCCCGCGCGCGCGCCACCGCGCCACGCCACCAGCTCGCCTGGCTGCCTGCCTCTCCCCTCCTCGTCTGGATGCCCTGGAACGACGCCACGCCCCCCCGTACTCTCTCACTCCCCCCCGGTTCTTCCTCTCCTCTCCCTCGCTCTCTCTCTCCCGTGTCCGAACGCACCCATCGCCGCCGTTCGCCATAGCCGCCGCCACCGGCCTCCCCTCGCCTCCCCGACATGCTCCCCAGCT
>NC_041388.1:105730919-105735306 GCF_002162155.2 Triticum dicoccoides
TGTGTTGAGGTAATTATTACCTCGACATATATGTTGGAATTATTATTATGACCCTAAGTGCTTAGGGGATCATCTAGTAATTTAGCCATGATTTGTGTTCCCAGTGTGATGATTCTGGCCATCATTCTCGAAAGCATCCCGTGATGCTACTTAGTAGTAGGTATTCTACTCCTTGGGTTTTGAACCCGAGATTCACTCTACTTACTTCATGTTGATAGGGTTTGCTAGTTCCTTTAGGATATTAGTAACCTTTGCGATAGTCCTCGAGGTTCGTGGTACATCCTTCTTCCAAATACCATGAACTACTTATGGCAGAAGTTCCTCGTTGAACTGAACGATCACAACCAGAGTGCTCTTGATGAGTTCTCCATTATATGTTATGGCTCTGCCAGTTCTACCTTTCTACATGGGTTATCCGGAAGAAATATGTTGAACTTCGTTCGACATGCTAAACCATGCATCCACAACTCAGGAAATCATATGTTCTTTTGAGTTGTCCCTCTGTAGTTGTATTTGACCCTTGTCCAGCAGTTGATAGTCAAGTTGATGTCGTGCATTCGTGTTCACCGATGCTCGTTATTCTTGTGGTCCGTCAAGCCATTCTATTCCGGAATGACTAGGAGAAACAAACTCCAGTACCTCATCCATATCTAGGATTGGGTCAAAGAAGTTGTGCTCCGCAAATCAAATGCCAATTCAGCTTTTGCTCTGTTCTACCTTGGAGTATTACCATCTTTATATCAGGATTGTTATAGGAATTGCACACCATCCCATGAACTCTTGGTACAGTGATACTTCTTGCCATCACCGTTCATTCCTCGGTTCCTGTGTTATTGTAACCGGAATGCCGACAAGTGAATCGTGGTGTGTGAAATCAATATTGCTAGCAACTCTGTTGCTTGGTAGTTAAATGGACGATAACCTCATTCTTAGCATGTTGATTATTGAATCGTCACCCTAAGATTGATTGTGCTACCTAGTCCCTATTTCTGGTGCACTCCTCGACCAATGAGTTAGGAATTATTTCAAGTCCTCACCCATTTGATCATGTCGTCTTGCCCTCAAAAGCAAGATTGTTCTCGAGCTTAGTAACATACCGGTGGTTCGTGACTTTCCAAATATCTTCTTGGAAGTGTTACCGGGTTGTCACCTGACTGTTATGTTGAGCTCGTGATCAAGTTGGTTTATCCTGTAAACCACCCTTTCTCCAAGAATCCGTGTTGGATACCCCTGAGCTAGTTGGTTAAGCTAGACAACAACCTGGAGAGTTGGAAGGTAAAAGCTTGCCTGACTTAGTTCGTTCCAAAGGGATATTCTTGTGTAGTGTGTGTTGAAGAGAGATGATATCTTCATCGATTGGTCCCTGTGATCAGTTATTGGACCTATTGCCTGATAAAAACTTTGATTTGAGTATGGGTTATCGTCAAATCAAATCAGAACCAATGATGTTCGTAATGTTGTCTTACTCGTGGTTGATCCCTCGAGCATACACCATTATATCTTTTGGGTCTGACCAATGCTATCCCTTGTTCACTTAACTATGGAATTCCTTTTAAAAGGAAACCCAGATGAATTGTTGTTGTGCCCATTGACAACATCCTTGTCTTCCCCATAATTTTGCTGAACATTAAGCTAGTGTTGGAAACTTTTGAAAGCATTTGTTCATGCTAGCTCATGAAGCATATGTTCGGATGTAAGAAGTGCTTCCTCTAGTTCATGTGCATTTGATGCAAGTTACCGCCGTGGACTCGAGAAAGTCAATGTTGCTTTCTTTGGAATCATTCCAAATCAGTCATGCACACGTGCGAAGAATGCTGTGGTTTGAAGACTTGCAACCTTCAATCTATATGTATCCCTAGCACACCAAGCCACTGATTGATTTGTTCAAGGAGAAGGAGTTTCTTCATAAGAGCTAATCCGGACTTATGTAAGGACTTCGATACCCTCGTTGATGGTTCCCCCTCCTGAACTCGGTAGTGTTTTATTATAAGACTACTACGTGGTCATGCTTGTCTGGGACAACGTGTTCACATGTTTGTAGCAGAACCAGCTCATGTTTTGGAGTTTGCTATCGTAGTTCATTTCCCGAGAATCTCGCAACGTTATCTCGTCGAATTGTGTTGCAAACTTCCATTTTTCTTCCTAGACTCGATGAGTCTGGAATATCCTGACACCAACCAGATCTGAATCTCAGGCAGATATGATGGTTTGGAACATTTCCCAAGAACTATAATATCGGTCCCTCGGAAACCGGTAAAGTGGATGTCGTGGTCAACACACCCCACCGGAAGACCTATTATTGCAGTATCTTGATTGAGGAAGTTGGCCACCCCCCCATAGGGATTTCGTAGGATTTACTCCCTAGTTGCCCCTATGGATTTCTGAGATCCCGAAGTCCGACCTTTTTACTTGATGTTCTAGATATCAAACCATATCTATGAGTGGGTTACACTAGCACATCAAGGAGAACATTAGAAGCGGAGTGCTAAATGTCTCTCGGTCGATCATCCAGATTTTATTTCCTTGGCCCCGCCAAGGGTGAAATCTGAGAAGGTGTTATCTTCATTTCCATCTGCATCCTCCATCACCATTCATCATGGTAGTAAGTTGTGTTACCGGACCCTTGACATGGATGTTCGTAAAACCTTGATGATTATGGAATTGCTCAAGTTCTTGAGAGCACGCGCAAGTGCTAGGTTTGATCGTCGGCATTAACTGTATAGCGCTCTCAGTTTCCTCGGTTATGCTATAACCATTCCAATAGTGGGATAACTCTCTATTGTTGAGCCTCTTCCCAGTTACTAGAATCATTCCCATCATTTGCATTTTGTTCCCAGTTTGCACGCCAATGTGCCATTCTACCATGGGTCTCTTCCATTTCCGGTGATAAGCAAATTCATCCATTACGTTGTCTTCAACAAGGTAATCCACATCAGCCAAGTCCGAGTATACCATTCTACCGACCCCCGCCAATCGATTGCTGTGACTTGCCTTAGACTGATATAGAGAGTTTCAATGATCTCTGAATCAAAGGTAATTCTTTTTGCCACTTAAGGGGAGATATCTACGAGTCACGGTTCCGAAGGTGTCTCGTTGTGGTTTCATGGCAACTCAACTCCTCGCTACGTTGACAATCGATTACCACCTTCTTAAGCGTGAAATTGTTGTCTACCTAGTGCACCTTCGTCATCCGTCTCTTTCCACCCCTCTTGATGTGTAACTCGTGTCTCAACCCGAGAGATGGTCCTATGTCTCATTCCGTGAGTTGTTCGATCTTCGAGAAGATCGACCCTTCTAGAGTCTCCTTCTTCCCTCCATGTCATGTTGACAGGATTTCATAGAGCAAGACTTCAAGACAATGATGGTGAATGAATCAACGTTCAACTGAAGTGCACCCTGGATCGTGAAGGTTGTGCTAGTTTGCGTTCCCCCTTCACCTTACCCTACACTTGAATCTCGGGACGAGATTTTTGTTTAGTGGGGGTGAGTTGTCACAGCCCTAGAATATTGTTTGTAAATAGTTGCATCTTCATCCAGGCATCATATTTAAATTTCTGAAACTTGAACTGAGGAATTTTGGAAGCCTCAAAAACTTAAATAAAAGAGGGGCAAAGAACCCTGGTAAATGCATTCAATGTTTTCAAAATGGCCTTAAATAATGTTGGTTATATTTTGGCAAGGGTTTTGCACCAAACCAAAAATAATGAACATTTTTGAGGAATATTTTGAGCACTGAATTTAAATCATTACTTTATTTGCATTTGGAACTATATTCATAACTTGTATAGAATATATTTCCAAATACCCTGAAACATTTTATGTGCTTTTGGAAAAGTCCATTAAGCAGCATAAATATTTTCAGAGGAGTTTTTGGCATTGTTTGAATTATTTTTAAATTCAAAATAGTGGCAAAACAGATTAAATAAAAGAAAACAGAACCAAAATAGAAATAAAAGAGAGAGAGAGAAGGAAGTTACCTGGGGCTCCTCCCTGTGCAGTCCAGCAGTAGCCGGCCGGCCCAGCCAGCAGGCGGCCCAGCCCGCCTCCTCCTCTGTCGTCTTCGTCCTCGACAGAGGGAGGGGAGCGTGCCCGGCGAGCGCGCGCGCCACCGCGCCACGCCACCAGCTCGCCTGCCTGCCTGCCTCTCCCCTCCTCGTCTGGATGCCCTGGAACGACGCCACGCCCCCCCGTACTCTCTCACCCCCCCGGTTCTTCCTCTCCTCTCCCTCGCTCTCTCTCTCCCGTGTCCGAACGCACCCATCGCCGCCGTTCGCCATAGCCGCCGCCACCGGCCTCCCCTCGCCTCCCCGACACGCTCCCCAGCTCCGCCGCGACCCCCTCTACCTCCTCGTCGAGCCATGCAAGTTGAGCACCCCGTGGAGCCATC
>NC_041388.1:105737133-105810481 GCF_002162155.2 Triticum dicoccoides
TGAGCCCTGTTGTGCCTACTCATTCATGCTTGTTTGTCATGCCTGCTACTGCTTAGAGTTGAGTCGGGTCTGATTCATCGGGGATGAATCAGAGGTGTGTGAACATGTCCTACTGTGTGTGAGCTAAGTGTGTGAACACGATTTGGTAAAGGTAGCGGTGAGAGGCCATGTAGGAGTACATGGTGGGTTATCTCATTGCAGCCGTCCTCAGGAACTGAGTTCTGTGTTTGTGATCCATGATTCAGCTACTACCACGCATTGGGCCCGAAACCAATGGACCCTCTCGGCTTCTTAATCACCCTTGTCCTCTGTCCAGGAGTTGCAAGTAGTTTCTGGTGTTTGTAGTATGCTGGAGGCCGTGCGCAGCGCTGACCGTAGGGGTGGGCTGTGATGCGGTAGGCACATGGCCGGGTAAACCGGGCGCCCGTTTGGTGTCACGGAACCCTGTTCACATCGTTTGGGGATGTGAGCGAAACTCCGGCCGGATCTCCTCATGGATGGAACCCGAATAGGCGATAAACCTGGACTAGAGACTCGAGTGTTTAGGTAGGCCGTGGCCGACACCCACGTTGGGCTTCCGCTTGAAGGTTGCCGAGTACATGTCGTGTAAACGGCGGTAAGTGGTGAGAGCGTGTGTGAAGAAGTACACCCCTGCAGGGTTAATATGATCTATTCGAATAGCCGTGTCCGCGGAAAAGGACTTCTGGGTTGCTTATATCAGTTCATAGACAAGTGAAAGTGGATACTCTAAAATACGCAAGATAAGCGTGAGTGCTATGGATGGTGTTCTCGTAGGGAGACGGGAGCGGATCCATAGTGGTGTATTGATATGGTGAATATGTGGACTCGTGTGCGCCACCTCAAAAGAGTCGCTTGCAGTCGTAGTTTAGGATAGCCACCGAGTCAAAGCTGGCTTGCTGCAGTTAAACCCCACCACCCCTTTGTTGATAATGATGCATATGTAGTTAGTTCTGATGTAAGTCTTGCTGGGTACATTTGTACTCACGTTTGCCTATTTTATGTTTTTGCAGAGAGACTTCAGTCTCACTAGTAGTTCCGCTTGGACTTCGACGTTTAGCTTGTTACCTCAGCTACGATCTTGTGCCCTCGGCAGTATTTGGTAGATAGTCAGGCTTCTCAGCCTTTTTCATTTATAGATGTCTGTACTCAGATATGATAGCTTCCGCTTGTGCTTTGTTTTGTATGCTCTGAATGTTGGGTCGTGAGACCCCTGTTTGTAATATCTCGCTCCTCGGAGCCTATTGAATAATTACTTGAGTCGTAGAGTCATGTTGTGATGCCATGTTGTATTTGCACATATCGAGCATATTGTGTGTATGTTATTGAAATGCTTGGTATGTGTGGGATCTGACCTTCTAGTTGTTTATCTTTAGTAGCCTCTCTTACCGGGAAATGTCTCCTAGTGTTTCCACCGAGCCATGGTAGCTTGCTACTGCTCCGGAACACTTAGGCTGGCCGGCATGTGTCCTTCTTCGTTCCTGTGTCTGTCCCTTCGGGGAAATGTCACGCGATGAATACCGGAGTCCTGTTAGCCCGCTACAGCCCGGTTCACCGGAGTCCTGCTAGCCCAGTGCTACAGCCTGGATTCACTCGCTGATGACCGACACATTCGATGCTGGGTCATGGATGCCTGTCCCTGTAGGTCTGTGCCACTTTGGGTTTACGACTAGCCATGTCAGCCCGGGTCCTTTGTCATATGGATGCTAGCGACACTATCATATACGTGAGCCAAAAGGCGCAAACGGTCCCGAGCAAAGGTAAGGTGGCACCCGTGGGAATACCGTGCGTGAGGCTGCAAAGTGATATGATGTGTTACATGCTAGATCGGTGTGACTTAGGATCGGGGTCCTGACAATACGCCAGGGGCTTAAGCGTACCCCATAATACGGCGTGAGAAATCCGAACACTTTCGACAGTGCGGCACCCCGAACTTATAGCATTATATGCATCGGCTCCGAATCATGTCTTGGGTCAATAGTTGGGTTTGCCCGGCTCCCATGTTTTGGTACCTTACATTCCGCTATATCGACTAAGGTAGCACTGGGAGAACTACTGCGATTGTGCCCCGGTTCATCTGGGATAAGCACCTCAGTAGAGAAAGCTAAAACTGACTGTCATGATAAGGCGAGAGCTGGTCGCTGTTCAAGAGGTCTCGAGTCCCTAAAGACTTATGCCGCTTCGAGTGAGGAGTCGGCTTTGTCCGGCTTAAAGGCGTGTATAGCGCCCCGAATTCGGCCTTCCGGATACTAGGGGCTACGCCAAAATTTAAAATTGTAGACTTCTATGGCTAAGTGAGAGTGATAAAGCATTATAGTCCGATTGCCTTGTTCGTTGTGCTGAGCACCTCCCTCGAAGGACCTAACAATGGGAAAAAGAGTGCTCAGATTTATCCCGAACACCCCAGCACTCGTGGCATGGGGGCAGAAGCTGACGACTGGCCATCTCTCAGATTTGATAAACGGCCGCACAGAAGGTAATATTTTAAATTCAAACAAGCGTTGCATAGCGCATATGAACACGTTTTCATAATACAGGATCACACGAGCAAGTTTATTCAAAAATTACATCCTTAGCACACTCGTCCGCCACAAGACGGGCACCCTTTAGGACACCCTCATAATACATCTCAGGGTGGCGATGCTCCTTGCCCTGCGGCGGCCCCTCCTTCACCAGCTTCTCGGCGTCCATCTTGGCCCAATGCACCTTCGCACGGGCAAAAGCCTGGCATGCACCTTCGATGCAGACGAACCGCTTTATGACTTCCAGCCGTGGGCGGGCATCCACAAGCCAATTCACCAGGCCGAAGTAGCTGTTGGGAAGGGAGTCGCCAGGCCACATCCGGACTATAAGGCCCCTCATGGCCTGTTCGGCCGCCTTGTGCAGCTCGACCAGTTGCTTCAGCTGGTCGCTCACAGGCATCGGGTGTTTGGTCCCGGTATACTGAGACCAGAACAACTTCTCCGTCGAGCTTCCCTCCTCGGCCCGATAGTACTTTGCGGCATCCGACACGCTGCGGGGCAAATCTGCGAATGCTCTTGGAGAGCTCCGGACTCGGGTAAGTAAAAAGTAATTTACTTTCACATGCTTGCTTTGCATAATGAATGCCTTACCCGCCACTATCTTCCTCATCGCCTCAACTTCCTGGAGGGCCTTTTGGGCTTCAGCCTTGGCATGCTTTGTGCTCTCGAGGGCCGCGGCAAGCTCGGACTCTCGTTTCTTTGAGTCAAGCTCCAAAGACTCGTGCTTCTTCACGAGAGCCTGGAGCTCTTGCTGCACCTCGCCCACCCGTGCCTCTTGTTTCTCCCGCTCGGTGCGCTCCATGTCCGCTTTGTTTTTGGCCTCGGACAATGCTTGCTTCAGGATCGCCACTTCGGTCGTGGCCCCTGGCACATCCATGATGATCCTATCATTTTGCAACCATATCCTTTTTTTATATATAGACAAGGTATTACTTACCTTTGTTCTGCTCGAGCTGCCTCTTGGCAAGGCCGAGCTCTTTCTCGGACCGCTCGAAGTTCTGCTTCAGAGCGGCAACCTCCGCAGTCAGTGCGGCAGAGGCCAGCAGCGAAGCCTGCATACACATACAAACATACTTATTTAGACTCCTGCGGATATTATTTGATCCTCTATTCGGCTTTTCTTTGTGAACACCAAACAGAGCATCAGGGGCTACTGTCTATGCGGTAATATTTTCCTATATTTTAAATACTTACCTCAAAGCCTGTTAGAAGGTTGGCACAAGCTTCAGTCAGTCCGCTCTTGGCGGACTGAACCTTCTTGATCACCGCACTCATAATAGTGCGGTTCTCTTTGTCGATGGAAGCGCCATGAAGCGCTCCCAGCAGGTTGTCCGGTTCCCCTGGATGGACAGAGATCACCGGCACGGGCGGCTTGCCCCTCTTGGAAGGGGGCCGCCTGCCGGAGTCCGGAACCACTGGAGGTTCCGGCGCGGCGTTCGGCTAGGGGCCGAACTCGGAGCCCTTGGGAGTCTTGCTCCCTTCGCACCTGGAGTCCAGAAGTTCGCCTTGAGGCGCCTCCGTGCTACCTCCCTCGGCTCAGTGCCCCTTGAGACAATACCTCGACATTGTCCATAGGGCGAGGAGAGGAGGCGGATGGAAGTGGATCGCTATCCATATCCGACGAGCCTAAGGAACCGTCCGACGAGGATACATCGATACGGGCTCAGGGCGGACTGCATGATCATATTCGACGTTAGGAGGAGCAGTGCGATAAAAGTTTGCTATGAGTTACTCTGGTATCTGAATACTTACGACTTCGCCAGGGTCTTGGCCCTGAGTAACCACTCGTCTTCGCCATCGGCGGCGGTGGTGGAACAGTCCGGAAGGAGAGTCCTTCCCTTCTTGGACCCTTCGGCCTCCCCGGTTGGGGCGACCTTCCTTTTCTTGTCTCCCCCGGCTGGAGGGGGAGAGTCTTCATCTTCCTCCTTGTTTTCACGGGAGGAGTGCGTCTTGGAGTTATCAGACGATGAGTCCGATACCACCTGGCGCCGGGAACTCTTTCGGGTTCCCTTGGCCTTCTTCTTGGTCTTCTCCGGCACCTCGTAAGGATCCAGAGTCCGTATCTCCGTTAGGAGAGCGTCCGCAGGGTCTTCAGGCAGAGGGGCCGGATAGTTAATCTGCCCCGATGTCTCCACCCAGTCATGTCAAAGGCATGGGAGCTCAGACCCCGCACATGGTTAAGCTATGGGAAATAAATACCCTACCAGATGTACAGAACTTACCGAATTCGCAGGGTGCTTCACGCTTAGCCCGCGGTCCTCGGTAAGAGAAGGAGGGACCTCGGCGCCCTTGAACAACACCTTCCAGACGTCCTTATGCATCGTGTCGAAGAGCTCGCGTAGAGTCTGGTGCTGGGCCGGGTCGAACTCCCATAAGTTGAAAGCCCATTGTTGACACGAGAGGATCCGGCGGAAGAGCATGACCTGGCAATGTTGACAAGCTTAAGTTTGTTGCTTATCATGTTCCGGATACACTTCTGGAGTCTGTCCAGCTCCATCGATGAACCCCAGGACAGGCCCTTCTCCTTCCAGGAAGTGAGCCGCGTGGGGATTCCGGATCGAAACTCGGGGGCCGCCACCTAGTTGGTGTCGCGCGGCTCGATGATGTAGAACCACCCCGATTGCCACCCCTTTATGGTCTCCATGAAGGAGCCCTCGAGCCACGTAACATTGGGAATTTTGCCCACCATGGCTCCGTCGCATTCCGCTTGTTGGCCGCCTACTACCTTCGGCTTGATATTGAAGGTCTTTAGCCACAGGCCGAAGTGGGGCTGGATGCGGAGGAAAGCCTCGCACGCGATGATAAACGCCGAGATGTTGAGGATGAAATTCAGGGCCAGGTCATGAAAGTCAAGCCCATAATAAAACATAAGGCCGCGGACGAATGGATGGAGGGGAAACCCCAGTCCACGGACGAAGTGGGGGAGGAAAACCACCCTTTCGTGAGGTTCCGGGGTAGGGACGATCTGCCTCGCGGTGGAGAGCCGGTGCACGATATCCGCGGCTAAGTATCCGGCCCCGTAGCTTTTTGATATCTCTCTCCGTGATGGAGGAGACCATCCACTTGCCTCCCACTCCGGACATGTTGGAGAGGGTTGAGGAGAAGGATGTGGACTTGGGCGCTGGAGCTCGAGTGCGCAAGAATGGATGAGCAAGGAGGAAGAATGCGTGGGCAGAAGAAGGTGAAACCTTATCCCTTTATAAGGGCGGACAAAACTATGCACCCCCACCAACCTGGTAAAACTCGCTTATCCCCCAAGCGCCGTAATTGACGGCGCGGTTGGGTTACCCACGTCCGTATTGATGGGAATCCCGTAATAAGGGGACACGATCTCTGCTTCGACAAGACGTGCCAAGGAAACCACCTCGCGAAACACGCAGAGATAGGTTATGAAAAACGATTCGAATAAAGATCTGGCTGTGGTGTGATGCCACGCCACGGGGTACGTCCGCAGATCAGATTTGTGGAAATATTATTCTCTCTACGGTGGTATGTGGAACTTGTTTTGCAGAGTCATACATGATCCTCGTCTTCAAAATCTTCTATGACGTATTCGGAGGAGGAACCCGCCTTGCAATGCCGAAGATAATCTGTGCGCCGGACTCATCGTCATTGAAGCCTGGTTCAGGGGCTACTGAGGGAGTCCTGGATTAGGGGGTATCCGGACAGCCAGACTATATCCTTTGGCCGGACTGTTGGACTATGAAGATACAAGATTGAGGACTTCGTCCCGTGTCCGGATGGGACTCTACTTGGCGTGGAAGGCAAGCTAGGCAATACGGATATGCATATCTCCTCCTTTGTAACCGACCTTGTGTAACCCTAGCATCCTCCGGTGTCTATATAAACCGGAGGGTTTTAGTCCGTAGGACAACATACAATCATACCCTAGGCTAGCTTCTAGGGTTTAGCCTCTCTGATCTCGTGGTAGATCAACTCTTGTACTACTCATATTATCAAGGATAATCAAGCAGGACGTAGGGTTTTACCTCCATCAAGAGGGCCCAAAACTGGGTAAAACATAGTGTCCCCTGCCTCCTGTTACCATCCACCTTAAACGCACAGTTCGGGACCCCCTACCCGAGATCCGCCGGTTTTGACACCGACAGCGACCAGAATGAAAACGCTACGTACGCTTCGACTAGGCAGGTCCCGACTGTCAGGCACTTCCTTGCATGCGAAGATGTAGCTAGTGGGTCCCAGCAGTCTTGGGGGCGAATCATTTTTTTTGTCCGGATGCACTTCCTTGCGTGCGAAGATGTAGCTGGTGGGTCCCA
Organism: Triticum dicoccoides; assembly: GCF_002162155.2. Taxonomy (NCBI): domain Eukaryota; kingdom Viridiplantae; phylum Streptophyta; class Magnoliopsida; order Poales; family Poaceae; genus Triticum; species Triticum dicoccoides. The sequence continues at coordinate 105,743,951 of NC_041388.1, forward strand.
GTAGTCAGGGAGAAACATTTTTTCGGGCAATACGGTGGCCCATCCGATAGGGTCCCCGCTGTCAGGTGGAGGAATAATTATTTTGCGCGTAATAAGGAGGCACTTCCTTGCTGCGGCCGTGGACCCAGCTGTCAGCCTCTCCACGTACAGTCCACATCCGATGGAAGCCGTTCCTTAACCACGTTGACCACGTCGCGCCGAGAGCACCAGGGCGGTGGACGACGACGCGGCCTGGGAAGGGGATGACGCAGAGTCGGGGAAGACGCAACAGTGGAAGCCCACGCAGAGAGGAGTACGAGGGTTCACTGGTTCGGCTATGGTGTGAGGCTGCCGTCGCCGCAGGGCCTGGCCAACGGTGGGAATAGTAGGGGCGGTGAGGCCTCCGCGGCAGCACAGCCGGCCACACGAGGCAGGAGCATGCAGCACGACCGGCGCTGCTTTGGGCGGCTGGAGCAAGAAGACTAGAGGTTGAAGAAGCATAACGGCTGTTGGACGGACATCGTACAATCACTGGAGCTAGAATCGTTCATATTGACTAAGTTGACAAAGCACTCCACTCCATCAACTTAGTAGGCCCATGAGTCAGCCACCCACCAAGGTGGGTCCCAACTAGCAGGGGGAGTATTCATTTTTTTGTGCGTAATAAGGCGACACTTCCGGTGGGTCCGAGCTGACAGCGGGGGGAACATTTTTTTTCACGAAATACGGTGGCCCGTCCGGTGGGTCCCAGCAGTCAGGGGGGAAACGTTTTTTTCCACCAAATATGGTGGTCCGTCCGATGGGTCCCTAGTGTCAGGTGGAGGAATAATTATTTTCCGCGTAATAAGGAGGCACTTCCTTGCGGCTGCCGTGGACCCAGCTGTCAGCCTCTCCACGTACAGTACTCTTCCGATGGAAGTCGTTCCTTGACCACGTTGACCATGCCGCACTGAGAGCACCAGGGCGGTGGACGACGGCGAGGCCTAGGAAGGGGACGACGCGGAGCCGGGGAAGATGCGGTAGTGGATGCCCATGCGTAGAGGAGTATGAGGGTTCACTAGTTCGCTGCGGTGTGAGGCTGCCGTCGCCGCAGAATAACATGGGGTGTGGGTGAGTATAGGGATGGCCTGGCCAGCGGTGGGAGTAGTAGGGGGCGGTGAGGCCTCCGCCGCATCGCAACCGGTCACAGGAGGCAGGAGCATGAGGCACGACCGGTGCTGGTTTGGGCGGCTGGAGCAAGAAGACCAGAGGTTGAAGAAGCACTACGGCCGTTGGATGGACATCATACGGTCACTGGAGCTAGAATCGTGCATATTGACTAAGTTGACAAAGCCCTCCGTCCCCGTCAACTTAGTAGGCCCACAAGTCAGCCTGCCACTATACTGGGTCCCAGCTAGCAGGGGGAGTATTCATTTTTTGTGTGTAATAAGGACACACTTCCTTGCGTGCGAAGATATAGCTGGTGGGTCCGAGCTGTCAGCGGCGGTAACATTTTTTTTTCATGAAATACAGAGGCCCTTTCAGTGGGTCCCAGATTTCAGGTGGAGGAATCATTATTTTGCGCGTAATAAGGAGGCATTTCCTTGCGTGCGGCCATGGACCCAGCTATCAGCCTCTCCACATATAGTCCACTTCAGATGCATGTCGGTCGTTGACCACGTTGACTAGGCCGCGCCGAGAGCACCAGGGCGGTGGACGACAGGGAGGCCTAGGAAGGGAACGACACGGAGGCAGGGAAGACTCGGCAGTTATTTCCCACACGGAGGGGAGTACGACTGTACGAGGGTTTACTAGTTCGTCTGCAGTCGCCCGAGAATAACATCAGGTGTGGGTGAGTAGAGGGATGGCTAGGCCAGCGATGGGAGTACGGTGGGGCGGTGAGGCCTGAGCAGCAGCACAGCCGGCCGCGGGGAGGAGGGAGCAGGCAGTCCCGCCGGCGCTTGTTTGAGCGGCTGGAGCAGGAAGTGCAGAGATTAAAGAAGCACGACGCCGTTGGATGGACATCCAACAGTCACTGCTTGTGCGTCAACCTTTTTTTAGGAAAACCTCAAATCTGTGGAAAACATCATACATCCCATCTGCCATTATTTCTAATAATTTACAGCCCATTTGCTAATTCTTAAGGTTTTTTTGGAGCCCATATTCTTTTTGTTAGCATTACAGCCCATATTGTGGCCACAGTTAAAAAATTATTCGAAATGTTGCATATTTCGGTGCGGTCTGAACTATTTTTAATCCCGAAATTTCGGGTCACATTCAAACTGATTTTAAAAATAAATGTATATCAATATAAAATCCAAAAAATTGTCTAAAAATTAATGCAATTTAAAATCTTGAAATGAAAAAAAGAAATTTGAAAGTAATTGCTGGTTTGATGTGTTTTAAAAATGTACATCCCATTTCTCATTACTGATAGGCCATTTTCTCGTCCAGCCGAATGAAGCTCTCCTCGTCTTGAAAGATTTTGTAGCCCAATAGGCCTGACAAAGCGACTTGGCAAATCACAAAAAAACTGGGCTAGCCATTTTCAGAAAGAAAGAAAAACTACTGGGCTGGTCTGTGGTAAACATAAAAGAGAAGGCTGTCTAGACAGGCCAGAGTGCCCCGCACAACCCAGTTGACACCCTGCTTCCGTCTCAAAAACAAATTAGATAAATGCCACAACAAATATGGGGATTCATAAAAATGCCACTGCAATTTCCAAACTTTGAAAAATGCCACTGCAATTTTTGCAAACTTTGGAAAACGCCACTGCAATTTGCAAACTTTGAAAAATGCCACTCCATACCTCGAAAAAAGCCACTAGAAATGGCATTTTTCAAAGTTTGGAAATTTCAGTGACATTTCTCAAAAACCCTAGATTTGGAGTGGCATTTATCAAATTAACCCAAAACAAAAATAATTGGGCGAGTTGCTGGGTCCCTGGTGTCAGCCGCTCATTATGCAACTCTCTTGTTTATTGACTACGTTGACAATGGCATGGGACCCAGATGTCAGAAATCCATTAGGAGGAGCCATTTTTTATTGGATTGAAATAAGGAGGCACTTGCTTGCGTACTTCCATGACTGGCGGGTCTCTGCTGTCATCCTCTCCACGTACAATCATCTCCTGATTGTGTACGCGTCAACTTGGTAGGCCCACAAGTCAGCCTCTAAACCCGTGGAGGACAAATACAACCCATTTAAAAAAATAACAGCCCATTCCATACGTTCAAACAGAAAGTTCAACATTCAAAGCAAAGTAACAGGTCTGATCCACATATAGAGTACTGAACTTCCATGTTGACAACCATCATAGCCAAGTTAACTATCTACTCCCACTAATACTCTAGTAGTGTACAAGTACTAACTTACTCTTAGCTAACTAGACGATGCCGACCGCCATCTACGGTACATGCTAAACGCCGGCACCGGCGTCCTCCACCTCGCCTCGGACTTGCCAGAGGCGCGCGTTGGCCCTTTCCATGCCGGCGTGGTCCACCGAAGCTTCGGCTTCTAAGAGGGAAACCCACTTGACGAGCTGGTAGTAAAAATCAGCGTCGCGAACGCGTGCGTGCCTAACAGCCTCCAGGGCTATTTGTCGGGCGCCGGCCTCCACGTAGTCGGCCCTGGTGCGGGCTCTCTGCTCGTGACTCAGAGCGTCGGTGCGCTGCTGCTCCATGTCCCGCTAGCGGCGCAAATCGGCGATACGCTGCTCCTCCGCCAAGCGGTCGCGCTCCAAAAACTCCTGCTCCTCCGCCAGGCAGTCACGCTCCAACAAGTCCTCGATCTCCGCATTGGCATCTAAAGACCGATAGAATGCCTCCTCCCTTCGTCTGCCTTCCGGTGAAAAACCGAACACTAGTTCCGGCGGTGACGGCCTCCGGCCTCGCCTATCGCGGACGGGTGGGGGCATGCCGGATGTGGCGAGAGCGAGGATAAGTGGCGAGCGACGTCGGGCCGGTGGGGGCTTATGAGGATAGGGCGAGTTGGGTCACAGTGCCACCATAGAAGGCCGGGAAACAGTACTTATAGGTGGAAGGTAGCGCGACGGTCATCAGAATTCAATGCATAATTAAGCAGGCATGGCTTAGCGCGCCAGCTTGCCGTGGAAAACTAGAGAAACTGAAATTCTGACTGTGCCGTCCCGCCCCGTCCGTGCTGGGTCGCACGCCGGCATGACGGTCAAACGAGTGCACTCAAATCATCTCCCTCCTTGTCAATAATGATTCCACGGATTTAAAAGTCTCGCAACAATTAAAGCACATCTTTTTTGGCATTAGTTAGCTGCCTTAATTACGACCGGCTGCATGTCGGCACTCAAAATTGCTCGCAGCCAGTACGCGGAGCAGCATGCAACGAGTCGCGGCCGAGGGCATTAGTTGATGAACTTTAGCTGGGAGATAAGGCATTTGCCAATGTTTTCGCTGGCAGTTTCTTCAGATTCGCATGGCATTTTCTTTAGAGCAGCTTGTTAGTTTCTTCAGAGGCAGGCATTTTTATTCAAAAAACTGCCACTTCGGATCTTGCGTCGCAACTAAAACAGCTAGGAGCGCATTAGTAGGCTAGCTAGTGATCGATCAGTAACTTGTAAACACCGAGCGAACAGATATAAGGAACTGTTAATGCATCTCAATGATTCACAGATCAGATACAAATATGTAGCTCCAAAAGCAAAGATCAGCCATAACTAAAACCAACTAGTACGATTCCCATACATAAGATCAACATGTTAATGCATCTCAATGATTCACAGATCATATACAAATATGTAGCTCCAAAAGCAAAGATCTAGAAAAAACATATGTTCTTCCTACTAACATGGATGCTTCTCTTGGCCAACATTCAGTACAGAATAAAAGATAAATTTGTTTGTGAAGTCTACAATTCCTCTTGCAAACGTAAGTGGTTTCACCAACAGCTGGAACCATGAGAATGAACCACACATGATGGAGGAACATCCACTGCAATATGATTTGGTCTTCTCTTGATCACACAGCGAGACTATTTTCAAAATACAAACTTTAACTTAGGCAAAATGATGCCCATTGTATAATTAGACCAAAGCAATGAAGCACCTAGTGTTGGCCAATAAATAGTATAGTACTACTTTTCTGTAGTCCATGAAGTGACTATCCAATCTTTCTATATCTATTTTCAAATGGCACTGCATGCAGTGACTATACTATTCTCTTGTCCAGTTCAACCAAAATTGCGGTTACTTTGTGTGTTTGGCAAATAGCAATGGGCAGACATCTCTGTCTGCACAAATATCAAGCAGCTAGTAAACATATAACCCAGCTTGTATTTTCGGTTTAAACATGTCTCTTTCGCTTAGCATTTGTCATGTTTTGCACCAGACAATTTCATACAGTCATGTTTTGCCCTGGACAATTTCATACTGAATTGATATGCTTGTTCAGAGCAGAAATATAGCGCCTATTCTTGATCAGACCAATGATATCCATGTTCGCAGTGATGGAAGAGGTGAAATCGATACAACCGAAATTGAGCATCCAATCATTGAATCCTGTCCTACACCTCCAATGTAGGTCCACCCTGCCAATAAATTCACATGCAAACCACTAGTATTACTATCTAATGACAGTACAAAAAGAGTAGCAAGATAGTAGCAAACCATGTACCTTCTTAATGAACAGCTCATAGTGCCACCAATTGGATATAATGGTTTGGAAGAAAACATGCTCCTAATGTTGAACCAGTTGGACTTTTTGTGCAGTTCCACTAAAATCGAGTATCCCTATTTGCATAGATATTGGAAGTGTGATTACTATAAAAGTGGCACTAGTTGAAGCATAGACTCACAAATATAAGCATTCCAATTTCTTAATGGGAAAAGGTAGCAAGACTGTTTCTAACCACCTGCTTGAAGGAATAAATAAGGCAACAGAGGCTGATGTCAGAAAGGCATATATAGTTCTTTCTGAAAGAATGATCGACTCCTGACCTTTCCTCTTCTTTTAAGTAAATTTTGTGCAGTTCAACTAAAATAAAATGCCATCACCGCCTTGACAATTCAGTGACACTGTACAAAAGGAAATGACTTAACATTACATCATGATGTCAGGTATGTAGTCGACATGCATTAGAGACAAACTTACAGACCTCCTCCGATAACATAATGAACATTAATTGTAACAAAGGTGTGACTAGCTTTACCGGGATAATTTGAGTGAACTCTACATCCTTTGTTCCTTAATATAAGACATTTTCACGGTTCAATTTAAAGTACCAAAACGTCTACTAGTATTTAGAAAAACAGGTAGTAGTTTTCTTGAGCACATATCTAGGAAAGCTTGCCACACTTTATTTATGTCCATACGCTAATGCAACACCATTTGAAATTTTGAATACTACAAATATACACTAATCCAGTGGCTAGTGCAACAGTAGAGTAGTTATTTTATTACAGGGTACAGTACAATGGTTTTACTGAACATATTTCAATAAACTCTGGCACAGGAAGATTTCTATAAGAATTAACAATACAAAATGTAAAGGTAACACGTTTCAGCATTGGTATACTAGCTGTGCATGAGCATTAAACCAAATACAAAAGTCTGAAGGTAACTAGCATTATTAACTAATTACAGTATAAATTTTTTGCAAACCATGTACCTCCAAGGTAAATATCATTTCGAACTCGGGGGGACCTTAAAAATTGCTATCCCAATCTTGATAATCGATCAAACATAAAAACTTGATCGAACGAATCAAGAGAACAGCCGGAGGAGGAGGTGCCCACTCTTGACCTTTCCTCTTGTCTTCATAATTTTTTGTGCAGTTTAACCAAAATAAAATGACATCAGTGCCTTGGCATTTTGGTGACACTGTACAAATTTTTTAACTTATCTCATGAAAGTGAGGTATGTAATCTATAAGCATTAACAGTGCAAAAATCTGAAGGTACTAACAAGTTTCATCGTTGGTATACTGGCTGTGCAACAACATTAGAATGCCTTAGCTGAAAAATCTTTAATACATCCACAATCAACAGCTAACCCTGAAATAATCCAGTGACATTAAATGACATTGCTTAAATTTATCGGTGGCATTAGACTGAGTGCGGCATTAGTTAAATGTGGCATCACTTTAGCAGTAGCATTTCTTGACTTGACTGCTAGCGTTATACTAACAGCAAAAAAGTGACTCTAAGAGCATGGGAGGCCCATTCGGACAGTGGGCGCACCAGTACGATGTACCTCCACGGATGCATAGAGTGGTGAGGGAGGTATGGTTGCCCAGAGCAACAAATATCCAGGCAACATATGTGGATTACGTCCCATTTTTGTTATGTTTAGCCACCTTTTTCCTATGTGAGGACAACAAACCGATCGACCTGGTCATTCTCTATTGCGTTGTCATGTCTTTCTACCCTTCTTCAACCAAGCGACACAAGACTCGTTCCTTAGCTACTGATTTCCCCCTTTTCAACCTAGATGCGGGTTCGATGCCTACTCTCTTGGACAGTACAGTCTCCCTTCCTTTCCTTATTCAACCCAGACATGGATTAGTCTGCATGAAGTAGTGTTTCCTTTAATAGTGCAAATTAAGGTTTTCGTCTGCGTGACTAGCTGAGCAGAGGATGGCAAATTGGGAAGATGGTGGAGTGGAAAAAGATCCACATGCAGCGACATGGCAGATGGGGCAATAGAACAAGGGTATGGTTCTAAAAGAGGTAGCATACCTGTGGGTCGGCGAGAAGTGGCTTCGCTCGTGGTCGTCGTCCTCTGCACGCACTACGGCAGCGAGCTTGGGGAGGGAGGCCATCCCGCGCGGGCACTAGGTCTGAGAGGATGGCCTTGTCGTCAGTGCGTGACCTCGCTCGCCGCCGACGAGTGCGTCAACACTGCATGTCCTTTTCTTCCCCGGCGGATCTGTGACCACCAGTGAGGAGGGAGAGAGAGGCCGTCTTTTTTAGATCCGGAGAGAGGGTGATAGTGTTAGAAGCAAGTGAGCAGCCCTTAGCAAGAAAGCTCTGAAGCTCCAGCCTATATATCTTCTTTATACTACTAGTACTAGAGGTGGAGTAGTGGTAGAGTAGTTTATATTTTCTCTGCAAACAGTACCAGTTAGTCGTGCTTCAAGACTGAATGGCACGCCATTAAAAAAATGAAGTTGAGAAATAATGTGGCACCTCGGGCCAACGCGGCCAGATCGCATTTTGCACAAGAAATTGTACACCATGTTTCGTTGACATGTGGTCCCGTTCCAACATGTCAGTGAGATGATGGCGAGTCCTTTTGTACAATTTCCGAAAGGACGTGTAGGCCGGGGCGCCTCTTTGTGTACCATGGCAAACTGGCAACCGTCCACCGACTCTTCGCCTTTCCATCTCGATTTGGAACTGTTGCACACTTTGTTCCTCCCTCCTCCATTTGCCTTTACCCTTCCTTCTGCCATTGTTCGATCATCTTCTCCATGGAGGGAACAAGCCGGAAACGACCCCGTTATTCTTGCCCCGAACTAAAAGATGACGTGGTGGGGGAACTCATTGATCGGTGCGACGTCATCACCTCGGCTAGCATGGCAGGTTCGTTCAAGCCCATTCTCGACTCAACTAATAACATCATTACAAGGAACCCAAGGGTCCAGGAGCGGTTTGATCTCCCTTATCTTCTTTGCTATAAGCCTGTTCGCATGGGCGCGGACGACGGAGGCCTCGCCTTTTGCAAGTTGATGCCGCTTGATAATGATACGTGTGATGTCAAGATGCCATCGCTTAAGGGTAAGTCCTGGGCTGGCGCAAATGGATATTGGGTTGTTTATATTGGGTACAATTGCGAGTGGGAACTTGTGAATGTGTACACTCGTCAGCGGATTCCACTTCCAAAAATCTCAGATGCCTTGAGGTTGAGCACACAGATGATCTATGTATGTTCAAATACGATCATGGTGACTATCGTCTACTGAAGATAGCAATTTGTCGAGTTCCCAACCGCTCTTGGAATTACAAGAACTATCAAGTTGTTGCTATCTTCGACAAGCTTGTTTCTGTCCTTCGTGGTTCGACTGGATGGACATTGCTCAAAAATCAGTTTCTATACACAGATGTGTACTGTGATGCAATTGAATACGAGGATCTTGTGTTTGCTGCCACCACTCGTGGCACTCTTTTTGCATGGGATCCTCGTAGTTTCGGTACGTTTGTCTTCCACCGTAGTTATAATTGTTTCATCCACATGCATGCGGGTTAGCAAGTTTCCCTTTACTAATTAACCTTCTTCTTGTGTTTCCAAGGTCCTGTGAACATTCCACCACCTATACTTGAAAAATTTTATAAGCAAGGGGGAGATGACGATGGTGATGATCACGAGCATGAGGAGGAGTAGAACTTATATACTCAGTGGCGCCTGACAACTAATTCCGATGGATCACCTCTTCTTGTGTGTATACAGTGCACTCAGACTGTTACTACTGAGGAAGCAGGTGTTGTATCCCATGGTCGCCCTCTCCTGACCTATTCCAACACCCGTTGCATGGTATTCAGGACAGATACTAGTGTGCTAGTGCCAACACCTTCTCCTTGGTTCAGTATTGATAGTCTTGGAGCAAAGTCACTCTTCCTTGGACCAAACTATCCAATGATGGTGAAAGGCGATCCAGTTGCTGTTGACACAATGTTACTACCATTTATGAGAAGCAACTATATCTATACCTCGGACATTTCGGTGGTTCCCTACCCTGGTCCTGATATATGCCGCTTCAGCCTGGATGATCAATCCTGCGTTGCTCTCGATATTGACAATAGCTGGCCCTTCCCAGAGCACATATGGTTCAAAGCAAGCGTTTCCAACGCCGAGGATTGGTTGATTTGAAGTTCATTTCATTGCTTATTATTTGTTGTGTGATGAAAACTTTAGTATTTGCTAGAATCTTTTGTTGGAAATAATCTATAATCCAACATGTATCCTCGTTGTCGTTGTGTGTTGATGACTTGTTGTATTTAATGAATGGTACATTTCAGTTGCAAATGCATGTCATAGACTCAATTTATGAATGGTTTTCGAGTCACTTCTTGGAGTGTGAGTACCGTAGTAGTATAGCCAGCATCCGGTTAGTATATGAAGTTGCCACATCACATAGAGCCAACATAATATTGGAGTATGCTAGCCCTCCACCGGTGAGCCGCTTCAAATGGCGGAGGAAGTGAGAGGTCGCGTCACCTTGTGTCCAGATCTGAGATGCCACGTGTACCAGATGAATGACTCCAAGTTCGACCACCGTGATGCTAGGTGCGAGCCAAGGAACACTGTTGGAGAGACCCCCCTCATAATTTTCCTACATTGGTTGTTTGATTCATAGGATAGAATGCTTTAGGATTTTCCCCTATGTAATCATGTTTTAATTGGCAATCTAGCATCCAGTCCAACTTTTGTTTCACTTCCTTTGTTCCTACGAAGAGAGTACTTGCTCTAAATGATGTGCCGCTGCAAGAGCCGCCTATATTAATTAACCATGCTCTAAAAAGGTGGACCAGCTTTGGCTATAGTAGTACTGTACTAGGTTAGTAGGTGACCTTGCGCTTGGCTCTTCTCCTCTTCCAGAAGTCGAACAATAATGATGGTACTACAGTAGTACTTCTGGCAATCTGACACCAAATGAACTGCTGCACATCCACCGATTATAAGTAAAAGTTTCTCCTCGTGCTGTGAGCCACCACACACGCGTTGGCGAGGAAGAAGGCGTAGTAAGAAAGCTTCTCGTCATTCTGCGAGTTGACGAGACACATCAAAGTTATTTATTAGTACTCTCTTCAAAAAGGGCCAACCATGTCCATGGCTACCATCCCGTGCTCTGTCATTGAGTACATGCACTATTCACGTGCCATCGAGGAGAAAAAATATTGCGTAGTACTAGGTGCCATCGAAGTGCACAACTCACTTACGCACTGCATATCTCCATTTTCTTGCATGAAACGCCACCTTGATGCTAGATGTCCCGCGTGTCATGGAGGCATATAGTATGATTTTGTAAAATAGAGGCATATAGATGTCGCACGTGTCGGCAACAGGATGAACAAAGCTCATGTCTTAAACAAAAGAGTGGAAGAACATAGATTCCCAACGACCGAGAAGGAGCTACAAACCTCGGGGTGGAGCGTCTGCACTCATAATATTTTATATTATTTAGCGATATAAAATCAACCAAATCTCTCCATGTTCCTATACCATTCTATAGTATGAGAATAACTTTGAATGTAAGTCATTGATTCACTCTATCCAATGGTCATAGTTGGAAAATCCAAACAAAACCAAGCATTGGATCAACTCTTTTTTCGAGATCAACTCTTTTAGCACTTAGATTGTTGCCGCCTGCCCACCTAGCCCACCTATATATCCGCTCACGTGTGATGACCACAGGAGCTATCTGTAACGCCCCATATGTAACCTGCCATAATTGTATCCCAACTCTTGCCATTTCTGGCACTAAGTTATGATTTTTCCTTATTGTTGGGTTTTGTCTACGTTTTTGTTTTTGTCTTTGTCATGCATCTCATATCATATTATCATGTGCACCGCATTTGCATACGTGTTCGTCTCATGCACCCGATCATTTTCCCCGTTGTCCGTTTTGCATTCCGGCGCTCCTATGTCCTCCGGTGTCCCCTTTTACCTCTTTTCGTATGTGGGTGTTATACGTTCTCGGATTGGACCGAGACTTGCCAAGCTGCCTTGGTTTACTATCGGTAGACCGCCTGTCAAGTTTCGTGCCATTTGGACTTCGTTTGATACTCCAACGGTTAACCGAGGAACCGAAAAGGCCTCGTGTGTGTTGCAGCCCAACACCTCTCCAAAGTGGCCCAAAACACACCTAAACCCCCTCCATCATATCGGTCATTCGATCACGATCGCGTGGCCGAAAACCGTGCTCAATTTGGAGCCTCCTAGCTCCCTCTACCTATAAATTTAGACCACCCCCCGAAAATCTCGCAGTCAAACCCTAACCTCTCCCTCTCCTCGCGCCGCCGGACGAAAACCCGCCATCCGTACATGTCCGTTCCCGCCGTCCGCCGCCACGTGTCATCGCCCGATTCACCGCCGCCCGCGCGCCCACATCGCTGCACCGGCCCGCCGGGGCCCAGGCGGGGCCCTCCCGGCCCGGTTCGTCTCCGCCACCGCCTGAGCATCTGCGCCGCCCTTCGCCGAAGCGCCGCCGTAGCGCCGCGCTTTACCTTGCTCCAGCCACCGTCCGAGCTCACCGGAGCACGAGCTCGTCGCCCCCGTCGCCCTAGCGCTTCCCTGCCGCCGACTCGGGGCGCATCTGCCTCGATCCGACCCAAGGAGGGGCCCTGGTGGCCGTCCGCTCCCAGATCTGGCGCCGCCGTCGCGGATCCAGCCGTCCCCGTCGCCGGAGCACCGGGTGCGCCGCCGCCGCCGGACGGGATCGGGAGGAGCCCCGATCCGCCTTGCCGTTGACCGCAACCCCCACGCTGGGCCAGGCCCAGATTCCGCGCCCGTTGGCCCGTTTCCCTTTCCCTCCTAACCGGGCCGAAGCCCAGGGTGAGCTTCTACTAAATCTCGCCCGAGCATCCTATATCTATCCTTCGCTCACCTGGTTTTTTGCTAAGTCTCCAGATCCATACATTTTTTAGCATTCTTCATCATTCCATAACTTTGCATCCGTGGCTCCGTTTTGGGCGTGTAGCATGTCAAATTGTTCGTCTCGATGAGTACTTCATTTCGTTCCATTGCACCATGTTCATCTGAGTTCATCTTGATGCCCTAAATGCTGTTGCAAGAGTGCTATGTGATGTTAGTTTCAGATTCTTAACAGATATTGGACATATGTCATTTTTGCCATGTTTAATGTGTGCCTCCTATGAACTTGAGCCCTACATGAGTTTTGAAGTATGCCCTGCCATCTTTACAGGGGTGTATTCCATGCATTTTTTGTGATCTTTGTGGTGACTAGCACAAGCATGCAAAGTAGCTCTCGTAATGTTGCTGATTTCACGGACTTAGAAATCTTCTAAGTCATTTCCTTGTTAATATTTTTATGCCATGTATTCTTGTTGCTACAGAGTGATCCATGCCTCTTTTGAGCATGTTCAGTTAGGATGTTTTGGAGATATTGTTATGCTCTATCCATCCATGTCTTTGTTTGCAATTTTGGAGCACCCTAGCATGCCTCAATCATGCTCTACTTTTGCTATAAAATGTTCCTGATAGATTGCTTACATGTTAAGCAATTTTGCCGAGGTTGTTATAGTTTATTCTTGCATGCTATGAGAGTGTTCTTTCCATGGTTCACTAGTTTATCATGTCTACTTGCTGGGTGTATGCTTAGTTTCTCATACAATGCTTGGTGGTGAGTGCATCGAGCTCGCAAACATGCCTACGTGAATCTGTTTTGCCATGTTCCAGTTTTTCTGCTAAGTCTGAATCTGTTAACGAAAGTTGCTATGTTCACATGGTTGCCATTGTATTTTCTGATCCCTTTTGGCTTATGGTCAGTAAGGGACTTTTGTTGTATGCTTTGTGTAGTTTCATGCCATGCCTTGCTTTGCCATGATATGTTCCTCTAGCATGTTGTTATCTTGCTCTAAACATTGCTTCCTGATGTTAAATTCTTGACATGTTGTTATTTTCACTAAGTCTATAACCTGATATCTTTTGCACTTTTGCCATGCTTGTTTGAACCTGCTATTGTGTGAATTAGCCGTAGCTCAGTGTTCATCTTTTGTCAAGCATCTTGAGTGGGTCACTGCCATGTGCTTTGTTGTTATGTTAGAGTGCAGTAGCTTGTTGTTCTTGATGCATTTAGATGGCTTTGTGCTATTAATTGCAGCTTTGTGCCATTATTGTTTTGCTTGCCATTTGCAAACCGTGCATCCGTTTCCGGTGATCTTTATATCGATTTCGACCGAAATCAACTCATCTTTCCAGTGGCACTCTTGGTTTTCCAAGTTGAGGCCTGGTTCAAACTTTTCCTTCCGAAGCACGCATATGCATTGCATATCACATCACGCATATCATGCCATGTTTTGCATCATGTTGCGTGTGCATTGCACCGTGGTTCATTGTGTCTCCCTTTGCTTGTGTTCTTGCTTTGGGTAGAGCCGGGAGACGAGTACGCTATCGAGGAACCCGTTGAGAATGTTTACGAGGATCAAGCTTACGTCAACTCGGAGAACTTTGCAGGCAAGATGACCATACCCTTGAAATCACTTCTATCTTTTCTTGCTAGATGCTCGCTCTTTTGCTATGCCTATGCTACGATACCTACCACTTGCTTATCATGCCTCCCATATTGCCATGTCAAACCTCTAACCCACCTTGTCCTAGAAAACCATTGTTTGGCTATGTTACCGCTTTGCTCAGCCCCTCTTATAGCGTTGCTAGTTGCAGGTGAAGTTTGGAGCTTGTGCCTTGTTGGAACATGTTTATTGTTGGGATATCATTATTATATCTTGTCTACTTTAATGCACCTATATACTTGGTAAAGGGTGGAAGGTTCGTCCTTATGCCTGGTGTTTTGTTCCACTCTTGCCGCCCTAGTTTCCGTCATACCGGTGTTATGTTCCTTGATTTTGCGTTCCTTACACGGTTGGGTTATAATGGGAACCCCTTGACAGTTCGCCTTGAATAAAACTCCTCCAGCAAGGCCCAACCTTGGTTTTACCATTCTCCACCTAGCCTCTTTTCCCTTGGGTTCCACAGACTCAAGGGTCATCTTTATTTTAAACCCCCGGGCCAGTGCTCCTCTGAGTGTTGGTCCAAACTGAGCTGCCTGCGGGGCCACCTCGGGGAAACTTGAGGGTTGGTTTTACTCATAGATAGTCTCATCCATTGTGCCCTGAGAACGAGATATGTGCAGCTCCTATCGGGATTTGTCGGCACATTCGGGTGGCTTTGCTGGTTTAGTTTTACCATTGTCGAGATGTCTTGGGAGAAGGAATATCCTTCGTTGACCGTGAGAGCTTGTGATGGGCTAAGTTGGGACACCCCTGCAGGGATTTGAACTTTCGAAAGCCGTGCCCGCGGTTATGGGCAGATGGGAATTTGTTAATGTCTGGTTGTAGAAAACCTGAAACTTAACTTAATTAAAATGAATCAACAGCGTGTGTGGCCGTGATGGTCTCTTTTCGGCGGAGTCCGGGAAGAGAACACGGTCTCGAGTTATGCTTGAACGTAAGTAGTTCTAGGATCACTTCTTGATCATAGTTTCTCGACCGTGCCTTGCCTTCTCTTCTCGCTCTCATTTGCGTATGTTAGCCACCATATATGCTAGTGCTTGCTGCAGCTCCACCTCATACCTTTTCCCCTACCTATAAGCTTAAATAGTCTTGATCGCGAGGGTGTGAGATTGCTGAGTCCCCGTGACTCATAGATTTACTTCCAAAACCAGATGCAGGGACCGATGATACCATTCCAGGAGATGCGAATGAGCTCAAGTGGGAGTTCGATGAGGACTCAAGACGATACTACGTTTCCTTTCCAGACGATCAGTAGTGGAGCCCAGTTGGGGCGATCGGGGACATTATGCATTTGGGGTTGTCTTTATTTTGGTTCCATAGTCGGACCTTGAGTGTACCTGGATGATTGTAATGATATATTTATGTTATTGTGTGAAGTGGCGATTGTAAGCCAACTATGTATCTCTTTTCTTATTCGGTACATGGGTTGTGTGAATATTACCCCTCTTGCGACATTGCCTACAATGCGGTTATGCCTCTAAGTCGTGCTCCGACACGTGGGAGATATAGCCGCATCGTGGGTGTTACCCTATCCACTCAGATTGTATGTTAAAAAATAAAGGTCAATAACTAATGCGGCACCTTGGGCCAACGCGGCCAGATCGCATTTTGCACGAGAAATTACACACCATGTTTCGTTGACATGTGGTCCCGTTCCAACATGTCAGTGAGAAGACGGCGAGTCCTTTTGTACAATATCGGAAAGGACGTGTAGGCCGGGGCGCCCCTTCGTGTACTGTGGAAAAATGGCAACCGTCCACCGACTCTTCGCCTTTCCCTCTCGATATGGAACTGCTGTCGCATGCTCTTCCTCCCTCCTCCATTTGCCTTCACCCTTCCTTCTGCCATTGTTCAATCGTCTTCTCCATGGAGGGAACAAGCCAGTAACGACCCCGTTATTCTTGCCCCGATCCGAAATATGACGTGGTGGGGGAACTCATTGATCGGTGCGACGTCATCACCTCGGCTAGCATGGCAGGTTCATTCAAGCCCATTCTTGACTCAACTAATAACATCATTACAAGGAACCCAAGGGTCCAGGAGCGGTTTGATCTCCCCTATCTTCTTCGCCGTGACCCTGCTGACTGGCGCGGGGACGAGGGAAGCCTCGCCTTGTGCAAGTTGATGCCGCCTGATATTGATATGTATGATGTTAAGATGCCATCGCTTGAGGGCAAGGCTTGGGCAGGCGCAAATGGATATTGAGTTGTTTATATTGGTACAATTGTGAGTGGGAACTTGTGAATGTGTACACTCGTCAGCGGATTCCACTTCCAAAAATCTCCGAGTGCCCTGAGGTTGAGCACACAGATGATCTACGTACGTTCAAATATGATCATGGTGACTGTCGTCTACGGAAGATAGCAATTTCTCGAGTTCCCAACCGCTCTTGGAATTACAAGAACTATCAAGTTGTTGCTATCTTCGACAAGCTTGTTGCCATCCTTCGTGGTTCGACTGGATGAATACGAGGGCCTTGTGTTTTGTGCCACCACTCGTGGCACTGTTTTTGCATGGGACCCTCGTAGTTTCGGTACGTTTGTCTTCCACCATAATTATAATTGTTTCATCCACATGCATGTGAGTTAGCAAGTTTCCCTTCTCTACTAATTAACCTTCTTCTTGTGTTTCCAAGGTCCTGTGGACATTCCACCACCTATACTTGAAAATTTTTATAACCAAGGGGGAGATGAGGATGAGGAGGGCCGATATCCTCAATGGCGCCTAGCAACTTCCGATGGATCACTCCTTCTTGTCTGTATACAGCCCACTTCTGATGTTACTACTAAAGAAGCAGGTGTTGTCTCCCATGGTCCCACTCTCCGGACCTATTCCAACACCCGTTGTATGGTATTCGGGATGGATACTACTGTGCTAGCGCCAACACCTTCTCCCTGGTACAATATTGATAGTCTTGGAGCAAACTCGCTCTTCCTTGGACAAAACTATCCAATGACGGTGAAAGGCGATCCAACTGCCGTTGACACAACGTTACTACCATTTATGAGAAGCAACTATATCTGTACGTCGGACATTGCAGTGGTTCCCTACCCTAGTCGTGATATAGTAGGTCGCTTCAGCCTGGATGATCAGTCCTGCGTTGGTCTTGAGATTGACAGTAGATGGCCATTCCCAGAGAATCACTTGTGGTTCAAAGCAAGCGTTTCCAACGCCGAGGATTGGTTGAGTTGAAGTTCATTTCATTGCTTGTTATTTGTTGTGTGATGAAAACTTTAGTATTTATAATGTATCCTCGTTGTCATTGTGGGTTGATGACTTGTTGTATGTAATAAAATGATATGCCTGTGATAAACTTACTAAATTTATGAATGGCTATCGAGTCGCTTCTCTGAGTGGGTGCTGCGATGAGGCAAAAATATATTTTCCGAATACATAATTGTACGTGCATTGCAACAGGTTATCGGATGAGGCCAATCAACAATAGTATACTATTTGTGCTAGCTTCACATGCTGCACTATCTCTACGTCTATGTACGTAATACAACAAGTTTTAAACTTGAGACCAGCCACCCATCCTCACAAAGAACACTTTTTAACCTAGCACAGACTCCAGGAAATTTGGCCATAGTGTGAGGTGGGCCATATGTTAATGTGTTCGCTGTACGTAACCAGCACCTCGAATCCTCGATACTTCTACTACTATAAGGGGGTGTTTGGTTCCAGGGAATTTTTTGGGACTTTTTGCTAAAAGTCCTTAGAAGCACCTCCTTGAGAGTCTTTTTCAAAAAGTCCCAGGGACTAGAAAAAGTTCTAGGACTAGAGAACCAAACACCACCTAAGTAGTAGGAGTAGTAGGGTGGCATGGGCCAGAACACGCATTCACGTCCAGGAGTACGGCACACGCCACCAGCATGACTTCCATCTAACACCATATTTCTTGGAGTCCATGCTACAACAATCTCTTTAACCTCGTCGTTTCTCTAACTCAGCCATCGCGCGGCGGGCGAGGTGGGGGTTTGGCGATAGTCGATTTCCTCAACTGCGGTCCCACTTGTAAGGCCAACTCCAACGCACGACCCAAACGGACCTCCGTTTTGCCTGGATTCTGTTCGTTTGGGTAGGGCAATGGGGTCGTTTCCGGGCCATTTCTCGGATGCGGTGGTCGTGCGCCGAACGCGCGACGTCATCCCGGCCGTGTACATTTTTCTTTGCAAACACATATCTTTTTTTCATCATTGATTTTTTGGTACATGGAAATACATCACCAAAATTTTGACTAGAAAAGCAAGAATAAAGAAAACAAGAACCACAAGAATACATTTTAGAAGATATCCAACTTCCATAACTGCTCCTGTAAGTTGGATTATTGCCTTCTCGATGCATTCATTGTTGATCTGCGGAGGCTCGATCTTGTGTGCTTCTTTCTTCTTCGAGTTTAAAGAAGTAGACGTGTCTAGCCTCTATTCTATCAACAAGTGCACTAGTCTCATCTCTAGCCTCTATGCTAGCTAAAAGTGCTAGAACATCTACTAAATTGCGCTCTATCAATATATCGTTGTACTCTTCTTCCCAATACCAAAACTTGCATCCATTCTACACAATAAAATTTTAAGTTAGCACAACTAGTCTAATCTGAGAGCACAACCGAAGATTTGGCCGAGTTCTTCCTCGTTTTGCTGACACGTGGGACATCGAGCATCCAGGTCGTGTCATGCAAGAAAATAGAGTGGTAGGTGAAGCCACGTGATGTACGTCTTAGGTTAAACTATAAAGAGAATCTTACTATTCTTGAGTAACTCCAAAAGCGGCCACCAAAGATCTTTATTGGATTTGTTTTTCATCACCAGCATGTCGAGGTGAAAGATGTGCAGGTTCGGTGGGTCCTCTTGCGTTTTCACTAACATATGGGACCGCATATGAGCAAACAGACGATGGGCTCCGCGCGTCTGCTAGCTGGCTAAGAAGAGAGATAGAGGAGGGCTAAGCACGGACTCTAGGAAATTTGTTCTACGTAACCAGCACCTTGATATAGTGGGGTGGCATGGGCCATAACTAGAATTCATGTCTAGCAGTACGGCACACGCTACCCACACGAGTCCCATCCGACACCAATTTACTTGGAGTCCGTGCTAGCTACAGCCATCTCTTCTCCCTCCTGTTTTCTCAGTCATCGCGCGGTGGGTGGGGTGGGGGTTTGCCGATAGTCGGTTTGCTCAACTACGGTCCCACTTGTAAGTGAAAATGCAACACAACACACATTCCCCCTTGAGAAGCATGCCAGACAAACCGTGTGGGGGTGCGACGCGAGCACGACAGGCTTTTCCTTTTGAACTTGTAACTTGTAAAACGTGGTTCTGCTCCATGGGGCGACCAATAGATAGAAATAACGATTTTCCCTAGAGTAAATATTTGTAGCCCAACATGCCTGACAAAGCGACTTACTTGGCAAATCACAAAAAAACTGGGCTGTGGCCATGGACCCAGCTGTCAGCCTCTCCACGTACAGTACTCTTCCGATGGAAGTCGGTCGTTGACCACATTGACCACGCCGCGCCGAGAGCACCAAGACGGTGGACGACGGCAAGGCCTAGGAAGGGGACGACGCGGAGCTGGGGAAGACGCGACAGTGGATGCCCACACGGAGAGGAGTATGAGGGTTCACTGGTTCGGCTGCAGCGTGAGGCTGCCATCACCGCAGAATAACAGGGGGTGTGGGTGAGTAGAGGGATACCCTGGGCCAGCGGTGGGAGTAGTAGGGGGCGGTGAGGCCTTCGCGGCATCACAGCCGGCCATAAGAGGCAGGAGCACGTGGCATGATAGACGCTACTTTGGGCGGCTGGAGCAAGAAGACAAGAGATTGAAGAAGAATGCCGGCCGTTGGATGTAAATCCAACGCCTTCTTAGGCTTTGACCTACTGGCCCACATGTCAGCCAGTCCATTTGTTTTTTAGTCCATTTGGTGGGCTGGGTGAAACAATGATGTAGCATCTATGCATCCCGTTTAAATCCCATTTGCATTTTTCTCGAAATCCACGGACTTGCTGGGCTGGGTGAAAAATATCATGTTGGGCTAGACGGAGAAATGTTATAAAAACATAAACACATGATTGCACGTCAGTAAAATCTTTGCAAGATTATGTACGCAATCACTAGGAGTTAACTTGCCAAGTTATATATAAACAATTATTATTATTATTTTGTAAGAACTTTCAACTTACGAAATAAAATATCATTTTAATTTGATGAGTTAATAGTACGTGGGGTATTATTATTTTTTAGGCTAGACGTGGGACAGTTGAGTTGGTTCTAGGGGAAAGTACTAGGAGAAAACTCATTTACATCGAAAAAGAAAGTTGGAGAAAATTCAGAGACCTGCTGGGTCCACCTGAGGAGGGGAATATGTTGGGAGGAAGGAGATTCAAAACACGGGAGCCGAGTGAACTAGTTTTTTTACGGACAAGTGAACTAGTTTACATACATAAGCAAATAGGCACAAAAAAAGCAATCAGGTTAATGGGTTCTAAAAAGAAATATTTCGGACAAAACAGGTAATTACGACACATAGGCTAATGCATGAAACACCCGGATGATAAAGGTGCTTATAAACAGATAAAGTACAACATCTAGACCTTCCTGGCACGCTTGATCATGATGCTGTGGCTGTCCGTGTACTCGTCGGTTACGGGAAGCAGACATGCCCTCATGTCCAAGATCTGCCTGTACATGTCGTAGCATGTGTATGCGTCCTTGGCCGCGTAGGTTATG
This sequence comes from Triticum dicoccoides, assembly GCF_002162155.2. Taxonomy (NCBI): domain Eukaryota; kingdom Viridiplantae; phylum Streptophyta; class Magnoliopsida; order Poales; family Poaceae; genus Triticum; species Triticum dicoccoides. The sequence continues at coordinate 105,764,856 of NC_041388.1, forward strand.
TAGGCTAGATTTAGAGGTACCTCCCACATGTTCAGGTTGTCTTCTTTCATGTTGGCGTATCAGGGGTCGATGATGGTCTCAGCGAGGTCAACCACGAAGTCCTTCTCCTGCCCATTGCTGATGATCTTGTATTGCTTCTGGATGTCGACAAGCTTGTTGCACCAGATGGCTGAATCGTCGCGTTCTTCCTTCTCTCCACCGCAGCGAAGGTGCAGTCGGCGCTGCCGATGAAATGAGCGAATGCTCCAGAACCTGGTGCAGCCATAGGACTGAGGCGAGGCAGAGCTTCACCGAGTCCGTATCGTTGGTGCACATCACATTCAACTTGGTGCAGCCATAGGACTGAACAACGAACTCAAAGGGGAACTCCTTGCTGAAGTCCATATCCAGCAGGCTCACCCCTCAGATCGCCATTGGAGTCTCTTCGAGTGAACGAGTGTGTAGGTGGCGGCAGCAGTTTGTTTTTCAGCTCTTGGGGAACTGGATTCAACAGTAAGCTGAGTGTGTACAGGCGACAATAGTTACTACCCCTCCCTTGTCCGCTACACACCCGACAGAAGATGCACCCTCGGCCACACATCGGTTCACGAGCGGGTCTGTATTGGTACTGTAATAACAAGAGTTAGTGGTCACTTTACTTAAATTTAATTAGCTTTAATAGAAATTTATACTTAAAACAAGCAATGCATTCGCTCGTTCTATTAGTGCCACAGGATCAACATGCACAACAATTAGAATTATTATTCTCAGGACGCACACGATCAACACATTTGTCACACTTTCACAAAGATAATACTACCAAGTTTGAACTGTTTGTTATGGTTGTTGTCCTCTGCATCATCATGCCATGTTTCCCAGCTTGCAAGATTCAGAACCAACAAATAAGATCCAAATAATAAGTACAACAAAGATGCCTACACATCTCATTGATTCCAGCTTGCAAGATTCAGAACCAACAAATAAGATCCAAATAATAAGTACAACAAAGATGCCTACACATCTCATTGATTCCCAGCTTCCAAGATTCAGAACCAACAAATAAGATTCAAATAATAAGCACAACAAAGATGCCTACACATCTCACTGATTCCCAGCTTGCAAGATTCAGAACCAACCCATTAGAGCCTTTTGATAAAGTGAATATCTGGATTAAATCCATCTTGGCTAGCCATGTCATACAATCGAAGAACTTGGCAAATGCTCTTGACCGTCACAACATCTGTAGTTGAATATTCCTGTTTGCACAACACAAACAAGGAGACAGGAGAGCATGATTTCTCTTTAATAGCGGCCTCCTTGAACTCAACCTCCAGCTCTAATTGGATGAGGTCTGCCTAGAGTTCCATGATTCAATTCATGCGCCTTTTTCTGCAGTTCACCTGAAATGAAGCAAAGATTGCATCATTCAGCTAGCAAGAAGTACTTGCTCTTGTGAGCTGGCAGGTTCTTTAGTAGTTGCACTAAAATTGAGGAACATTAAGGTTGGCTGTCCGGCTCATGTAAGGTGCAACTATAATTTTCTTATCCTTTTGTTCAGTTCCACTAAAATAAAGTGCCATTGTGGTGACAGTGACGGCTCCATCTTGCAAAGGCTAATAAAATGTTGCATGAGATTACCAGCAAAACTTGACGGAGATTTTGGAAACTCCAATCACCATTTTGTGCAGTTCCACCAAAATTGAGAGATGTTGCCCACGTGACACTTTAGTTGAACTGCACAAGACACTCATTCCAAAAAAGTGTTTTGTGCAGTTCACCAAAAGGTCACAATAGCAACAAGGTGAAATGGATATCCCTATCTGCACAAAAAGATAGAAAGTAAATAGTTGCTGGTCAATAAGAATATACGAAACATATACAAAATGAAAAGAAGCATCTTAATTATGTTCATGGCAATCACGCAAGGACAGTAGAAATTTTAAAACGTCAACAATGCTTCATGTTACCAGAAGCATTACGATCAATAATGAGATTCCTCAAATATGGGATTACTTTGATGGTGGCATTGCTTGTTTACCAGACACAGTAAATCAACAACAGCTAAAGAGTTGGTTTAAGGGCATGGGACCGTGGGGACACCAGGACACTCAGCAGCGTAAAGGAGCAACTTACTTATCATATTGGGGAAAACAACAGGAGTGCCATTTGTAACACAGTTTAATTGCATCTTATCACTGGAGGCATTAGATTAACAATAACACTGGTTAGACATGTCCCTAAGGTAACAGTGTGATCGCTTCATTTTACATGCGCCCTTACATTAACAACAGCAAAAGGTTGGTATAAGGACATGCGACAGTGGACGCATCAGTACAATGTACCTACAAGGAGGCATAAAGTGGTGATGTCAAGTTTGTTCATGCTATGTGAGGGCAGCAAACCTAATCCTGGAGACCTTGTACTATGTGAGGGCAGCAAATCTAATCCTGGAGACATTTTACTATGTGAGGGCGGCAAATCTAATCCTGGAGACCTTTTACTATGTGAGGGCAGCAAATCTAATCCTGGAGACCTTTTACTATGTGAGGGCAGCAAATCTAATCCTGAGACCTTTTACTATGTGAGGGCAACAAATCTAATCCCGAGACCTTTTACTATGTGAGGGCAGCAAATCTAATCCTGGAGACCTTTTACTATGTGATGGCAGCAAATCTAATCCTGGACATACTCTGTTGACTTGTCCACCAGCCGCCACTTTCTATCCTTTTTTCTACCAATAATAGATCCGTTCCTTATCCAGTTTGTACTGCGTTTTCCCATTATTTCCCTTTTCAACCAAGAGACCGGTTGGGTATCCGGTCTCTACTACTTTCACCATATTATTTCCTCTTTGAATCAAGTCCTAGATTCATGCTACAACTTTCCCCCTTCTTCGTTGTTTGAACAAAGCCCTAGATTTGAATACATGAAGTAGCTTTACCTCTAATAATACTAAAAATTTAGGTGGCTTTGGAAGAGCTGATGGGAGTAGTAAAAGATGCACATGCAGACACGTGGGGAGCTGGGGCAGTAGAGCAAGGCCGCTTTCGAAGAACTTATACCCGAGGATCGCTGGGATGTCAGCGGCGGTAGGTCGGATCTGCGGACAATACGACAGAGAGGAAGAAGGGTCGGAGGACCTGCCGAGCTGGCGCTGTGTCGGAGAGAACGGCACGGGCATAGGATCAGGCCCCTCCGGCAGCTGTGGGTTTCCTCCCTCAGTGACGATGATCGCGTGAACGATGCCTTGGTCGCCAGCACCGTCTGGAAACGCCGTGCGATGCGGGGCCACAGGCCGACGCCTTGGATGATTTGGCACAGCCGACTGCCGCTCACGTCCATCACCTCCATAGGTGCTTGTGGCTTCTGGTCACTTGGTCTTGGATTGGAGTGAGCAGTGTTGCGCAGAGACTTGGGATTAGATGGATTGGAGTGGTGGGGCTATACTAGCAAGTAGTTGTACGTACTAGTACAATAGTGGGCTCACATAGCAATTTTGTCTCATGCAAGAGCCTGGCTATATGCGTGCTCCAATGTTCGCAACTGCAACGTTCGGTTTGCGCTTGGCTCTTCGCCTCTTCGAGAAGACGAACAATGATGTTACTACTACTGCTTCTACAGTGTCGAATCCACAGCTGCATGTCTGTCCACCGCGAGCAGGATGGATAGCTTGTTGTAGAAGTACTACTAAGCAAAAGCATGTCCTCGTTTGCGAGCAACCGCGTGCATGGGTGAGGGAGAAGGCGTGTAGTAAAATCAAGCTTCTCCTCGTTGTACGAGTTGACGCGACACATCATAGCACTGGCCCCACATGCTTGCCTCTAAACTTGGCTGAAAGACCCGCAGTGTACAATATATTTGCTGCAACCTCTAACATTTACCCACCACAAATTAAAATATATGTGGTCGTATGCATTGTTCTGATGCAGAGGCCGGGGAGTCCCCCTTTTCAAAAAAAAAACAAATTAAAATATATATTCCTGTCTTGACTAAATGAGCATGCAAACTACAATCACCAGGGTGTCAGGTAGGGCCAGAAGACTATTTTAGTTTTTTAAAAAAACTTCGAGACGTCCAGATAGCATGGAGCCGACCCCAACGATTTTAAGCTCACAGGCACGGTACACGCTATCCTAGACTACTCTACACATGAAACTGCTACATGAGCGTCCAGGCTGCGCTTGGCTCTTTGCCTCTTTGGGAAGTCGAACAATGATGGAGTACTACTGCACTGGAGGAGTACTACAGTACGCTTCTGGCCATCTGACACCGATTGAACTGCTGCATGTCCATCGCGTGCGAGAGGGAGAGCGTGTAGCGAAAGCTTCTCCTAATCTTGCCAGCCACCACACTCATGGGCGAGGGAGGGACGCTCCTGCCTTTGCGTGTATGGTAGGTGGGCCCGACAGGTGTGTGGCCAACCTGTCATACAGCCAAAGGCAGGTGCAGTTAAGTCCGCGAGGGAGAGGATAATCAAACTTCTCGTTGATGTACGAATTGACGCGACACATCAAAGCACTGCACTCGATATATTTCAATAAGCATTTATCGATGCATTAATTACAACGCATGCATGCATGCCGTGACTCTCCTTTTGATACCCCCCGGTCCTTTTTACTGTGCATATTAGGTTTGTCTGAAGTCAATCTCATCCAACTTTGACCAAATTTATACAAAAAATTATTAACATTCACATAACAACATATTTATTATTAGATCCATCTTCAAATATATTTTCATATTATATTTATTAGATGTTATAGATGTTAATATTTTTTAATATAAATTTGGTCAAACTTAGCAAACTTTGATTTCAGACAAAGCTAATGTGCAGAGTAAAAAGGACTGGAGGGAGTACTTGCATGTGTTGATTTAATGCACCTTGAAGTAGTATAAAATATGTGACAGTAAAGCTTTGTAATACCCCGGTCCAAGTCGAGAGATGGTTGTGCACGAGGAGGGCGAGATCATGCAGACCGAACATGACCCGATGATGGAGCTCTCTAAGGTCTCGATGGACCTCACCGTGCTCCACTGCCCCTTGTGCCTACGCCCCTTGACTCCTCTAGTGTATGAGGTTTGAATACACCTCGTCCATTCGGTTGATTGAGCAAGGTGCAGGTTTCTTGATTGATGTGCTGTTCGATTGATTTCTGCAGTGCAAGGGAGGGCACCTGGCCTGCGCAGATTGCCGCATCGAGCGCCCCGAGAACCAGCGGCAGTGCCAGAAGTGCGAGCACGGTGGTGGCTTCGACATGCGGAACACGGCGGTGGACTCCGTCCTTTCGTCGGTGAGGGTGGAGTGCCCGCATGAAGGCTGTGGGCTCTACATCACTTACCACAAGCTCGCCATCACCAGAGCGTGTGTCCGCTCACACCCTGCAAATGCCCAGTGCCCATCTGCGGCTACGAAGGCCCGCCGCCGGTGCTCTACCACCACATCAGCACCGCGCATCCCATGCCCGTGCACAGGATCCAGTACGGAAAGGTGCTCCAGCTGCAAGTGCCACTGTCAGAGGCACGTCTCTTGCTGTTCGCAGAGGAGGACTGCTGCGTGTTTTTCTTGGTCGGCGGCGTGCTCGACATTGGCGCGCCTATCGCCGTGTCGGTCGTCTGCATCAGAGCGGGGGCGTCCCCACTGCCGCACTATGTGGCTAAGCTGTGGGCAAACGGCCCGCCGGGGGAGCCCAAAGGCACGACCAACACCATCAAGGTGGAAATGGAGGTGACAAGCAGCAAGGATCCTGGGGACGTCGACGTGCAGGAGCTGACCTTCTTGACAGTTCCGCCCAAGCTGCTGGCCGGGGCTAAGCTTGTGTCCCTCCACATTCAGATTGACAAGCTCACGTCCTAAATGTTTCTATAGTGCCTTCTGTTTATCTTAGTAATATGCTAATATAGGGATTACCTTGGTCTACATTAGCTTAAGAAATGGTGGGTTTTGGTGGCAATGCAGCAATTACTTCGACATCAGATCAGTAATTTCCAACAGTCGAACGGATATTTTGTGACTGTTGGATATAAAGTTCCTTTGGGTAAGAAGTACTACTTGTCATCAAAATGGATAAAAGGAGATGTATGTAGACGTATTTTAGTTCTAGATACGTCCCTTTTTATCCATTTTGATGACAAGTACTCCCTCCGTTCCACAATACATGCCTTCCATTTGTCAAAATATAGATGTATCTAGACATGTTTTAGTATATATGTACATCCATGATAGAGCCAATCGGATGGTTGAGAACACTACAATTCGTAGCTACAGATGCGTGTGTGACTCCCAGATGCAGAGGCCAGGGGTCATCACCCTCCTTTTCAAGAAAAAACAGATGCGTGTGTGCGTGCACCTCTTCTCTTCCTGTATAAAGTACTACTAAACTCAGAGTACAAGTTTTTGTGGGTGGCACGATGGTGCGTGCGAGAAGTCCCGAGAGATAGGTTTAATGCGTCTGAAAAAAAGACTAGCCTAGAGCTCGCCACGCGGCTATTCCTGTCGAACGCCCCATTAACCGTAAGATATGTATACGACGGTGCCAGTTATTGCACGTACACAGCAGTACTCCCTCCTTTCCGGTTATAGGGATTAATTCAAAAATCTCACCAACCAAGATGGTGAGTGGTGGAATATTTTTTGTAGTTTGCAAAAGCACCTAATTAATGCTCTTGTTTTTCTCAAAAAATTATGTTTATCAATGCATTAATTGCAATGCATGCATGCATAAAGTACATGCATTGGTCAATTTTCTCTTAATACTTGCATGCAATGATTTAATGCACCTTGGAATCTGAACATGTGTTGGGGAACAACCAAATTGAGCCTTATAAAATAGAAAAACTAAAATTTTGAGATAAGCCCTATAAAACCGGAAAGGAGGGAGTAGAAAAAGAAGTACTCCATCCGGGAATAGTGCCGCACTTCAAAACTAGAACCATCAATAAATTTTGAGCTTGCGTATCATCACATTCCAAATTACTCCAGGCTATATTGAATTGCAAACCTGTTCACACCGATCACAACCTAAACGGTTTCCCACTTAGGAGCGTATTAGTACTCGGCTATAAATACTAGTATGCCAAGATGACTGCACATTCCTCCTCAACTCCTCATCCACAAAAACAAACAAGTCATTCAACATCCTTCCCTTGCATCTGCCATGGCCAGTGTGAGTTCAGGGTCGAGAGATTGCCACCAGGGAGAGGCGAGCATGGAAGCGGAAGCACGAGAGATGTCCCGCCTCGCTGCGAGAGCAGCCGACATCTCCCGCCGCGTGGAAGTAGAAGCATAGAGGTCCCGCCGTGCCTCGATGCAGTAGACTAGTCCGGCTGCGCCGCGGAAACAACAGAGATGTCCTGCCACGCCACGAATGCAGCAGAGATGTCCCGCCGTGCTGCGGCGGCCTGGGAAAATTTCTCACGGGCAGGCGAAGACTGTTACAGGCGCATGCATGCGATCATCCATAGCCAGATGGATCAGATCTCCGGCTGGGCGAGGTTGTAGGACGACATGAAAGCCTCATTTGAACAGGCTACCGGCGTCATCCGACAACTAAGGGAGGGCAATGAGAGGCTCCGGGCCGAGCGCGACCTGCTGAGGGAGAAGATCGTCCGAAGTGCAGACCAGCAGGAGGAGACCAGTGCCTTGTTGAAGAGGACCGGCATCATCATCAAGAAACTTATGGACGAGAATGACATGCTCCGCAATGAGCGCCAAAGGCTGGTGGAGGAATCCGTGGTTGTTCTCAAGCAGCATCTTGAGGACATGAAAGAGCTCATTGCCGCTCGCCGCGGAGACTAGTTTCCTGGTTTCTTTTGATGTAATAATCGGTTTAGGATGTGTATTGTGTCGTCGGTTGTGAAATGTTGGGTTCTAGCGTGGATGTTTGGCCTTTGTTGGCCTCTTGGGATGTTGCAATTTCAATCTGGTAGCTTTTAGTCCTTCGTGTTAGGATGGAGTTGTGCTGAACTTCTTGTGAATTGTGGTGGTTTTCAGTAATGAAAATCGGAACGGGCAAGCCCTTATTTGATCAAAAAAAAATTAATCGTCCTTATATATTCATTAGTCTTGCTATAAGTCGCAGTAGATGCTATATAGGTCCGACGGATCTTACATCAAGATCCGTGCTTTCGGATTTTCTTTTTTCTCTCTTTAATCTCAGTCGAGTGAGACATAGCCACGCCATTAAACAGAGGCTTGGGCGCCATTAATGGAGACCTTGGGAGAGAGGTGGACGGTAGATGGAGGTCAAAGGGCTCTCCTCCCGATAAGCACGCGCAGGGGTCTGATCGGACTCCTCTCGTACTCAAATAGCTACCCTGCATGGCGCCTCCTAGCTAATAAAAAATGGGGACGCGTGGCGGCACGTAAATGGTACTAGTAAGTAGAACGCCCACGGTTTCAATAATACTTCTGTTTCTGATTGTAACGTGACAACACTTGTTCCAAAATGACTTTGTTGATTGTTAATGTGTGCGCCTTCGCAAATCGGACTGCAAATTTACCACAGCATGTTGGTGCCATGTCATGGCACTAAGCCAAGTTTCATTATTTTCATGCGTGTTTTGGATTTACAGGAATTAAAAAACTAAGTTTCTCAATGTTTCCAACCTAGCCACGACGCCCAGAATTTTGAATTTCATTCCCATTTCTTGCATGGAACCTAGAAATTTACCCGAGGACACACATGTGATTTTTCAACCAACTTTGGTGCACTGGAACATGTGCTTGTATTTAAAATTTGAATTATTCACACAAAGGTGACACGTTCCCTCCCAGAACCACGAGCCTTCTTGAGAGAAGCTTCGATTTGCAAGAAGCTCATACCAAAATTTGTTCCTATTCGGCCAATTTTTTTACCATGGCATGGTACTACCATGACTTGACACCATGCCAAGTTTCATGATTTTAAAACCAAGTTTCTCAATGTTCTCGACCAAGCCACGATGCCCAGATGTTTGAATTTTATTCTCATTTTTTGCATGGGACCTACTCCCTCCTTCCATCTATATAGGGCCTAATGTGTTTTTCAAGACAGCCTTTGACTATTGACAAGATTAATAGCACATCAGATGTATACTATGAAAATTACATTATTGGAAGCTCCTTTGACATACAAATTTGAAGGTATGCTTTGTGTAAGTTGCATGTCATATATTATTGCTCTAATGTTTGGTCAAAGTTAGCCTCGAAAAACGCATTAGGACCTATATAGATGGAAGGAGGGAGTAGAAATTCACCCGAGGACACAAATGTGATTTTTCAACCAACTTTGGTGCACGGGAGCATGTGCTTGTAGTTCAAATTTGAATTATGCACATTAAGTGACCAAAAACTCAATTATTGTGTAAATAAGCCAAACGAAGCCGGAATAATTCCAAAATTTAACAGGGCACTCGTGTAGTTCTATGTTGCCTTTGTAAATAAACTCAAGGGGGACAACGTATATCGTTTCGCACTCAAAGGTGGCATGTTCCCTCTCAGAACCACGAGCCTTCTTGAGAGAATCTTCGGTTTGCAAGAAACTTATACCAAAATCTGTTCCTATTCGGCCAATTTTTTTACCCCAACATGGTAGTACCATGACATGACATCCATGCCAAGTTTCATGGTTTTCAGACGTGTTTTGGATCTACAAGAATTTTAAAACCAAGTTTCGCAATGTTCTTGGCCGAGCCACGATGCCCAGATGTTTTAATTTTATTCTCATTTCTTGCATGGGACCTAGAAATTCACCCGAGGACACAAATGTGATTTTTCAACCAACTTTGGTGCACGAGAGCATGTGCTTGTAGTTCAAATTTGACTTATGCACATTAAATGACCAAAAACTCAATTAATGTATAAAAAACGACAAACGAACCCGGAATAATTCCAAAATTTAATAGGGCACTAATGTAGTTCTATGTTGCCTTTGTTAGAAACTCAAGGGGGGGGGGTAGCGTATATCGTTTCACACTCAAAGGTGGCATGTTCCCTCTCAGAACCACGAGCTTCCAAATCGGCCCAATTTTTTTACCACAACATGTTAGTGCCATGACATGACACCACATCAAATTTCATGATTTCCAGGCGAGTTTTGGATTTACATGAATTTAAAATCAAAGTTTCTCGATGTTCTCGGCCGAATAATGATGCCCAGATGTTTGAATTTCATTCTCATTTCTTCCATGTGACCTAGAAATTCAACCAAGGACACACATGTGATTTTTCAACCCACTTTGGTGCACCGGAGCATGTGCATGCAATTCATATTTAGATTATGCACATTAAAAGTCCAGAAACTCAATTAATGTATAAAAAGGCCAAATGAACCCGAAATAATTCCAAAATTTAACAGGGCACTCATATAGTTCTATGTTGCCTCTGTAAATAAAATCAGGGGAGAGGCAGCGTACATCGTTTCGCACACAAAGGTGACACGTTCCCTCTCGGAACCACGAGGCTTGTTGAGAGAATCTCCGGTTTTGCAAGAGGCTTATACCAAAACTTGTCCCAATTCAGCCAAAAATTATACGTATGAAAACAGGGTTTAGATTATCCCAAACATCTCGCTACCTAGACCAATAATGTACTATGATTTGAATTCAACATAAAATGGATACAAATATTTTAATTGGAGAGCGTATGGTACATGTAGTTCATAGTGAAGTATGATTACTGCTATATGTATGTTTTTTGTTATCAAAATATTTAAATTATTGTATAACTTGACAACAATCGCATTCAAATAAGGAAAATTGATTCAAATTTAGTCCATATGGTAGACGACAATATATATGTTCACATGGTGGAGTAAAATGTTCATATATGATGGAAGATCAAAATGTACGACTACATCAATTATAAACCGCAAGGTCACCTAACGATATATTCGAATTCAACATAACGTGGATTCAAAAATTGAAATTCGAGATCATGGCATCTGTAATCATATAAAAAGGGACATTACTCTTTCTTTGGTGGGAATTGATTTGTTTTTTGTTGTTGTTGAGGGAAGTGCGAATCGATTTGGTACTGTGCAGGGTAATCTTGTTCTCCCGATTTTTTTTACATTTTTTCTTGTAGTTTTTTCAATGGCATCTATAGAAATATAGTAAAAGGGGACATGACTCTCTTGTGTCTTGTATGAATTGATTTTTTACACATTAAGTTTGTTCTGCCGAACAAGGAATCCGCACCTTGTTATCCCGAAATTTTCAAACTTGAGTATCTTTTGTCTCACCTGCTTTGAAGCTCCCGCTTATTCAACCCGCGCCACGCCTTGTTATCCCGAAATTTGGACGCGCGTGAGAACTCCCTCCTCATCCGAAATCGCTCCCGCAGCCCAGACACGCGAAATCCCCCTTCTACCCCTCAGCCAGAAATGAAGCTCCATGTCGCGGTGTCAAAACCGGTGGGGGTATGCTGGTAACTTACCCTACATTTCGGACAAGCGCGTCCCTAAGCTTGGCTCCCCCCTCCCCCTTTACCCCCCATTCGTACACCGAGGCCGCTAAAACCCGCGGAACCCCATGCTCCCCCGTTGGCCTCTCGATCGCCACCCAGCCGGAGACTCCTCCCCAACTACGTCGTCCACCGCAATAGCTCGCCGTCCCTCATCCACCGCACCAGATGAGGATCCCTTGTTGATCTCGTCGTCCCGCCGGATCAGCCGCCCCGTCCTCCACCTCCAAGGAGCTGCCCGACATTCGCCTCGTCTATCGCGCCACGTCAATCCCCACAGCGTCGTCTTGACCTGCCCCATCGGAACCGCAGCACCCTCACCAATTCCTCCGATGAAGCCGATGCCAACTCGGCGCCACCAAGGAGGTTCTGCACTCACCGCTGCATTTTATCTTTTATTCGATCTCACGGGGCTACCGGTGCTCGATACCGAGCAGACATGGCGTGTCTCCATCGACGGCGCCGTCGCCGGCCACATCATCCACGGCGTCTCTCCCCCATGTTGTTGCTTCCTCGACGGCGACTTCCACAACGGCACTAGCTGCAGCTGCTCCGGCTCTCGCTCGCGCTGCGGCTCTGTTCTTGCTGTCGGTCGCGCTGCTGCACTGCTCCTGCTTTCGTTTGTGCTGCTGCTCTGCTCTTTCTCTCGCTTGCGCTACTGCTGCTGCACGACCTCCAGCAGCTACAGGAGTTGCTGCTTTAGCACTCGCTCGCGGTGCTACTGCATGACTTGCTCTCTGCTAGTGTGTTCCCTGCTCGAGCGTCTGCTGATTTAGATCACTGCTTCTCTGCTACTAGTGCTCGAACGCCCTAAACATCTATTGCAATTCTCTGTTACTAGTTCAATCAGTTTCGACAGTAAAATTCAGTTTCAACTATGAAGTTCATTTTCTTCAGTTAAGTTTAGAGCGAACAGTACTTACAACATCTGTCGGAGCGGCCGTGGCGCGGCTGATGCATTTTACATCTAGCACTTTTTGGTGATGTATTTTACATCATCTATTGCAAATGAGATTAGGGTCCCACTTCAGATTAACGTTGTCTATCTTGTCATGCTTCAGCCTCGTCACCGTACACCTTAGCGAAGCTGCTCCAACGACGAAACCGTCCATCACAGCGGAGCAGTACCCTCGACGCCGTTTCCAGAGGCCTCAAATCTTCTTCCCCGCCTCCGATAGTCACACCAGCATCATCACCATCCTTCACGTCCAACCCAATGATGCTGAGGTCCACAAGGCTATGCCAAAGAGGTTGTACACTCGTCGCATCACTTTGTTTCTCCATTCCTCTGTTCTTCCAATTCATGTGAGCCAAACACCCAGGTTGACTGAAATCCTATGTTTCCAAATGGTCTGTTTTGCATGTGCATTCCTATCCTATTCCTATGTTCTTCCTGTCCCTGCGTTTATAGAATCCTCCAGTTCTAAGGAGCCCTTACAGATTTACTTCATTTTCAGATAGGCGTCAAAGAAAACTCTGTGTGTTATGTCCTGCACATGCCGTGCCGTCATCCACCCCACCTAATGTGCACCATCGATAGAAGCGTTCACTGCAGCAGAGATCCCCCATGCAGACTTCCTTTTGCCGCCTCAGATCATCTTTCCCGTTGCCGGCAGCCAAGCCAACTGCATTACCATCATCGACTGAGCAGATGAACCTGAGGACTACACAGTTCCGGAAGAGAGGTTGCAGTCTTTCGTGTTTGCTTACGTTATACATCGGTTATTATTACCTGATACTTTATCGTTCAATCTTGAGTTTTGAATTTCCCATGGGTCTCATATCAAGCCAGCAACGAATAGTATCTGTCTACTATCTGGTTCATCTAGGGTCTTCTATGTGGTTCATGTTGGGTGGGCAACAAACAATAGATGATCCATTGTCTATCTTTCTAAATTGAAGCTATAATCTACCTGCTATCATTAGTTTTGGATCCATCCACTCGTTTGCTACCATCAGTCTTGATTTTTGCATGCACCCCTTAGGCCTTACAAAATCTAACTATTTTTTTATTATGCATGTCAGATATTATACACAATCGTACTAAACATGTAGAGAAAAAGAGAAGACCGTTGCGTGCGAATATAATGTCATGCAGACGCCGCTCCATGGTGGGCGAAGTGGCCCCCCTCCTGCATTTCCAGATTGTATTCCAAAGGAAGATAACTATTCAGATGGAGATTCAAAAGGAGCCGACCACGCCTGTTTACCACCTGAGGTGTTTGCTCTCACCTGGCATGCTGATGTTGGTCATATCATGCATATGGCACCTTGCATTGCTTACATTATACATCTTATATGTCATCAGCTTAGTTTAGATTTGCTTTGTGTGAATGCCACCTGTTTGGTTTCTATATCATACTCCCACCATTCCTAAATATTTGTCTTTTTAGAGATTTGAACAAGTGACTACATACGGAACAACATGAGTGAATCCACACTCTAAAATATGTCTATATACATCCGTATGTGGTAGTCCATTTGAAATATCTAAAAAGACAAATATTTAGGAATGGAGGGAGTATATGGGAATTATGCAATGCCATCTTCTTTAGCTAGGCATCATATACGTGAATCATGCAATGCCATCCTGTTTAGCCAGTCATCGTATATGTGAATTGTATCGTTCCATATTTTTTTCCATAATGTATTCCATTTGTCAAAAATGTTTATACATTCATCTACTCTTCCTGTGCATTAGCCATTTGAGTTGGTCATGGGAAAATCTGGAGTGAAAATAAGGTCTTCTGAGCAGTCAGTGCTACCTGTCAATGCAGATTTCTTGCTGGTTACAGATAGCTCCTCAGAGGAGGATTCAGAGAGAGATGACCAGTCGTATTCCCCCCCGAGGTGCATGCTCTAACTTGGCTGGGTTATATTGCTCATATCATGCATATGGTGTCTTGCATTGCCATGCCATCTGCTTAGATTAGACATGCTTTGTGTGAATGCCTCCTGTTTGCTTTCTATATCAGATATGTGAATTATGCAATGCCATGTTTTTCAGCTAGTTATCATATATGTGAATTATGCACCGCCATGGAGCCAGGCATCATATATGTGAATTATCTCATGCCATCTTTTTTTTCATTACGTATTCCATTTGTCGATAATCTGTGTATATTGAACTACTCTTCATGTGTATCAGCCATTTGAGCCGGTTATGGAAAAATCTGGAGTGAAAACAAGGTCTTTAGAGCAGGCAATGGTACCTGTTGAAGCATATATGTCGATGGTTACAGGGAGCTCCTCAGAGGAGGATTCAGAGACAGATGACCAGTCCTATATCCCACCTGAGGTGTATGCTCTAAGTTGCAATGTTTATATTTCTCATATGATGCATATGGTGTCTTGCATTGCTTAGTTTAGACATCATATGCACAATATTGAATTCTATCTGCTTAGTTAAGAGATCATACATGCGAGTGCCAGCTGCTTAGTATATGAATTAATTATGTCAATTATATCATGCCATCCTGTATACTTAGACAACATGTATGTGAATTATTTCATCCCAACCTATTTTAGAAAGACATCATATGATTTTGTCATGTCATCCTGTTTAGGTACTCATCATATGTTGAATTATGCCATTATATCATGTTAAGTTATCCATCATATATCTGAAACTGTGTCATGCTATCCTGTTTAGTTAGGCATCATATATGTGAAATTGTGTCATGCTGTCCTATTTGGTTAGACAACATATATGTGAATTACCACATCTGTCTATCATACAATGTCTGTACGTTCAATTTCTTTTCTTGTTTATCAGCCATTTGAATTGGAGGGGGTGATGGTAGTATCTAAGCGAGAAAAAACCCGTTCTTCACAAAAGACAGTGCTACCCGTCGATGCAGATAGAACCATGGTTGTACTGGCCCACAAACTAGCCCCACCACACATAATCGAGACTCTTCCAGATTGCACACTTACACCGTTGGGCAGAGAACCAGCTACAACCCATCTAACCGCAACCCCAGCGGATAGTAACCCACTTATAGTTGACAAAGCACCATGTCCACCACAGAGTACCCCCACATGAGCAGTTTGTAAAGCTACTGCAGTGCCCAAAGCACGAAGACCACCACAGCTAACCCAAACTCCATGTTTAAAGCAGAAGAGCAACTGTTCTCAGGTGAAATTCCGTAGCTATGGTCCATACTCCTTTGCTGTTGCATCACTGTATTTACTCATACCAACTACTTTCGAATTTGAAGGATCCAATTGAAACTCCAATGGTGCAACAGGTATGTTTTAAACCTATTTCTTTAACTGGATTGCTGCTCCAACTTCTTGCTCGATGTTGATTTCAGTTTAAGTTGTATAAACAGTTATGTTCTCATGTGATGCACATTACAAGTGCTACCAATGCTGTGTAGTTTCTCACACTTATATTCTGTCTATGCTGCTGTGTCTTAAAAATATATGAGTTGAACTATGTCTCTATCTTGATTAGGGAACATAAACTAGAATGATATGGACAATACAGTGACCATAGTACATAGATATATGTTTGTTTCATGCTGTTATCCTGTCCACCTTACTACTGAACCGGTTTACCAAAATGAGTTTCGTATACTACAAGCTAAAACTGTGATGTGTCTGCTTGTTTGTCTTGTAGTATGCAAACCGAATATTGGAGAAGAGCACCCCACTATGCAATGGTAGAGAAAGTAATGCAGATAAGGTTCAAGATAGTGAGACAACCCTGTTGGTCTCCAATAAAGGTGATAAAAACGATCTTGTAGACAGTGAGAAAACCCCATAGTCCTACGTTGATGTAGTGTTCGAGTTACTGGCTAGTACCGCTGGCACAAGCTCTTCGAACTCGCTGCCTGAATCACTTCAGCTTCTTTAGTCTCAGCTACAAGCTGAAAGGCATCAGTCAGCTGTGCTGTGGCAAGAAGCCAAAGGACTGAGGAAGTCCCTGCAGAATTCAGATGCGTACTTTCTTGTGCAACAGCAAGCGCTGGGGGATTTAAGCGCCAAACAAGAAAAAGTTAATAAGCTTGCTAAGCATCTTGCCAGCATTATGGGTACCCAGGATATTGTTTCTTGAACTCTTCTGAAGTGGTTTCAGTTCTGGACTTGTTTTTCTGCGGCGTTTATATGCTGCTTTGTTCCCTATATTTGCACTGGTGGCGAACTTTGATGCCCAGTGGATGTAATATGTGTAATAGTCGTGATAGCCTAGCATAAGTTGCTTGCTTATGTATTTCCTTGTTGCCTTGTTTATTTGTTTGCTTGTAGTCACTGCAGTTCTTTTTCCGTGGTTTTCTTGTGGCTGCAATAACCTATTTTTTAAAACTAGGCCACAATAACGATGGGCTAATATTTACTGTAGTGACACTGGGCCTCCTACGGGCCGTAGAAACAGTGGGCCTTCTACGGGCCGTAGAAACAGTAGGCCTTCTACGGGCCATAGAAACAATGGGCCTTCTATGGGCCGTAGAAACAATGGGCCTTCTACGGGCCATAGAAACAATGGGCCTTCTACGGGCCATATCATCAATGGGCCTTATACGGGCCGTATGATCGATTGGCCAAACATGAGCCAATAACAGGCCGCATTATGGCCGTAAATGGGCTAGAGTTGGAATCGTCCGTTCATGGGCCGACCATAACGGGCCATCGTTAATAGGCCGTATTTGATGACGCTATGAAAATGGCCCAACATATTAACGGACCACAAACGGGCTGACTGTAACCACGGGCTGAATTTGGCCTGCAAGCAGAAAATTACAGTAACGGGCCGTAAGTAAACGAATGCTGGAAATGAGCCCAAGAATAAATGGGCTCTGAGAAGGCCAAAAGATAACATGGGCTGGAAACGGCCCAACGGAATAACGGGCCGTTAATGGGTATAAAGTGATACAGTGTTCATTACGGGCCAGTTTCACCACGGGCCATTAATGGGTGTAAAGTGATACACTGTTCATTACGGGCCAGTTTCACCACGGGCCGTTAATGGGTGTAAAGTGATACACTATTCATTACGGGCCAGTTTCACCACGGGGCATTAATAGGACAAGAGTTACATAGGGCCTCATATGGGCCGAAAGACATCATGGGCCATACATGGGCCAGAAGTGAAAACGGGCTGGAATCATATTGGATGGCCCAGATGACGCTACTGGGCCTAATTCGGATAGGGCGTAACGGGCCTTGGGTTAGCAGGCTGTAACTAGGCTATATGCGAACAGGCTGTTAACAGGCTTTCCATGGGCCGGCCCGCCACCTTTTGACCAAGTCAAACGGGTCGGCCTTTTCATAGGAATGGGCCTCTATTGGGTCGTGCCATGTGTCGACATATCATAGGCTCCTTCTGTCCCATGAGTGGATGACATCTGTCCCAACGATGAGCCGACACGTGTTTCCTCCAGCCAATGATGATTTTACACATGGAAAATCCCCATTGGTCAGGGCTGTTAACGGGTTATCGGATCCAAAACCCGACCCGATAGCTCAACAGCGTTCCGTTACGGTGGATGCCACGTGTCGGTCACCCTTGATGAAAGCACTTCTGTGATACGCGATTTATCGTCATGGAAGTGCACACTTCTGTGATGATAATTTTGGTCATGTCATGGAACACTTCTACGACAGCACATGTATGACTATCCTAATTCTGTCATAAAATCGTCATGGATGTACATGCATGACAAAAAACGTGACCTACTGTGACAAACACGTATCATCACAGAAGTGTATTTTTTTGTAGTGTGTTGTGGGGCTAGCAAGACACATAAATCCATCAGAGATTCGTCGAGGCGATGTGGAGGCTAATGAACCCGCGGATCTGCTCAAGACGAAGGTACTCGAGCACAGTACAGCTGCGGAGCATGTGCTCCATAGCCTTCTTCGAGATGACAACATCGAAGAGGTCGAGCTGCTTGAGTTGAGGGAGAAGAAGGGCAGGCATGTCATTAATCTGAGGAAGATAGCAGGAGCTGAAGCTGGCGCAGTGCAGCATTGGCGTGAGGTGGAGCGCAGACGGCGGCAGAGAGCGACATCGTCCAGCTTCAAAGCTGAGCTCCTCGAGCTGATCTAGGGCGGGGGATAAGAACCACTCGTCGAACTTGGGTTGGACCTTGCAGTTGGTACTAAACATGTGGATGTCAAGGCGTCTAGCTGGCCCAGGGTGCGATGAAAGGATCTTGGAGACTGCGGCCATGCGTTTGCAATCCCGTCGCAGAGGCAGCTGTCGACGGTGAGGTTGAGGGGGACGCGGCGCCAGAGGGGGCACCACCGCCGGGAGAGCAGGGCGGTCCGCACGGCAGATTTGGTGGGGAGGAGGCCGATGATGACGAGCAGCATGTCGTCGAGGAGGCTGCTGATGAAGTCCAGGCTCGCCGGATGCGGTTTCGGCTCGAGCCGCCTCTGCTTGTTGGCTGCCTCGCCGTCCATCTCAACCGGCGGCGACGCCGGTGTACATGTGTGATGGTGTGTGTTGTGTGCTGTGTGTGCACGAGTGTGTCCTTCTATGCATGCCGCCGCGTAGTGGTGAATTGTGCACGAGTGCGTCCTCCACGTGGAAGAAGTGTGTCCTCAATGCGCCCTCAATTTATTAGCATCTGGGGTGCTACCCCGAGTGGTTTCAACTTTGTTTACTTCACCGCGTGTCAGATGGGCCTCTAGTTTACTTATTTTCACCCACTGCCACATGGGCCAGCACACGAAGATACAGAACACGAGATGACAAAGCAGCATGTGGACTGGTTGACCGGTTAATTAAACAAAATACGGAGCTATACGCTGACATAGTGAGCATATAATCCATCGGTATAGAGTGTTCATGTGAGAGGGGAGGCCCATGAGAGATAGCAGACAGAGAGAGAAAGAGCTACTCCCTCCGTTCGATAATGTAGTTCCAACATTTTTTTAAAGTCAAACTTTTGAAACTTCCACCAAGTTTATAAAGAAATTACTTATATCTACAATACCAAAGATAAATGGTAGTATGAAGTAAGTACATGTTGTGATGAATCTAATGATCTTTCCAGATGTAAATGTTTTTCTCCACATATACCTGGTCAAACTTTTTTGAGGTTTGACTTTTCAAAACATCCATATGATTATGGACGTGAGAGATTCCCTAACTAGAGTAGAAAGAGTGAGTGAAAAAAGTGTGTGTGTGCGTGTGTGAAAGAGACATGGACAACACTTGATAAAAGTCGAGAAAAAAACGTGTGTGTCTTATGCAAACATATCACACATGCATCTTCGACAACGGAAGCAAGGTGAGGAAATAGTGTGTGGTTGTTTGCAACCGAGAGAGCAAGACCCCTAGCACGTGGCCAAGAGGGGTCTGACAAACATGGGAGAGAGGTCGAGAGAGACGTACGGAGGAAATGCAGACATGGGGAGGAGAGAGTGTATGTTTGTCATAGAGAGATCCCCTGGAGATCCTGATGGGACTACATGGGTGGGAGATCGAGTCACAAGGTGTGTGCGCGATAGAAGATACCACGAGAGATATCGAGATAGACGTATGGATGGAAGGAGACAATACGTGTGTTTCTGATGGCTAGTGAGAGATAATCATACTTAGGGGGGGAGTGCTTGCGCCTATGATGGAGTGAGGGATTATGGTACTTATTAGGGGGGTGCGTGTCACATAGAGAGAGAACAAGGGCGAAGAGTGTTCGATGGGTCTATATGTATAGCGCGAGCGAGACATGTGTATGTGTGAACCAGGGAGATATAAAGTTTGAGAGAGATTGAGGAGCCCCGATAAGGCTGAGTGGTGCATCAGATAGCTGAGAGGGGGAAAGAGATATTCCATCCGCTCGATAATGCAGTGCATGTAATTTTTTAGAAGTCAAACTTTGGAAACTTTGATCAGGCTTACACAAATGTTAATTATATCTTCAATACCAAAGATACATCATACGAAACTACATCTCATGGTGAATCTAATGGATATGTTTGCCGTTCCAGATGTAATTGTTTTTCTCCACGTACATGGTCAAACTTTGTGATGTTTGACTTTTCAATAAATCAATATGCTATGGACCGAGGAGAGTGCCTAAGTCGAGAGGGATCAAGTGCGTGTGAAGGAGAATGAGTAAGTGTGCAAAAAGAGTATGTGTGTGAAAGAGAAAGTGACAACAAACGTCAAATTAGAGAGAGAGAGAGTGTGTGTGTTTTTAGTTTCTTAGGCGAACATATCACGCATGCATCTCCGAGATAGAAAAACGAGGCGAGGAGATACACGAAGATAGCTAGTGTGTGATTGTTTGCAACGGAGAGAGACACCCCTATAACACATGTCCAATAGAGGTCTGGCCAACAAGGAACAAAGGTCGAGACAGACACATGGAGAACATGGACACATGGGGAGGGCGAGAGGGTGTGTTTGTGATAGAGAGACCCCCTCAAGATCTTGAGGGGACTATAAGATCGAGGGAGGTGCGTGCGCGATAGAAAGATGCCCCGAGAGAAATCGAGATAGACCATGCACATGTTTGTGATGGAGACTAGGATTAGCTAGTCATATACATATAGGGAGACTGCGTGTGCCTACAATTGAGTGAGAGACCATCATACTTGGCTAGCTAGGCATGAGATTGTGTGTGTGTGAGAGATGGAGAGAGAACGAGGGAGAGAGATAGAGTTTTAGATGGGCCTATCGAGTGCGAGTGGGATATGCATGTGTATGTGTGACCCATGTAGATGGATAGTTTGAGAGAGAGGGGAAGAGCTCCGAGATGATAGAGTGGTGCGTGAGAGAGTTACGGGCAACGAGCCAAGGAATTTGTGTGCGTACGATGAGTGCACCCAAGATATCTAGCTTGGACTAGAGAATCATACATAGTGTGCGAGAGAGACCTATAGATGGAGTATATATGCATGCGAACTAGAAAGACCCCCACGCACACACACAAAGAGAGAGAGATGGAGAGAAAGAGAGAGGACAAACAAGGTTTGTGTGTTGGATGCGTGCGACAGAATTGAAGATTGTTGGCGAGAGAGAGAGAGAGCAGGAGTCCGAGAGAGGGGGAGGTCGCATTTTATGCATCAAAGACTGATATAAACCATGTTTCAATATAAACTTGCATTCAAATATTTAAACTGGAGAACATGTTGTCTGCAATCCACACATGAATGGTTATATGCGAATAGCAAACAAGTTCATTAATTTGACTTTCAACATGTTCATGGAGTACTATAATACTGTACAACATGCTATTCGATTGAGGTGTTCAATTTTGGATTTAGTTCACTATTTTGACCTGGTGAACGAGCTATTTCATTGAATCGATATATTTCATTTTGGGTTTGATTCCCGTTTTTGAGTGGGTCAACTATTTGTCATATAGTAAATTGCTAGCAAAGAGCATGTAAAAACACATTACTCCGGAGCATCATCTCTCCATCTAAAAAATAAGTGGCAAGCTAATATTTCTAAATTTGATTCGAATCGACTTGGTAAGGTAGACGTGGATGCTCGTTCTCCCAAATTTTTAATGAACCGTTAAACATCCTCTGCTCGGTGGAATTCGCTCGAGCAAATAAATGGGAGACACGAAATTACCGTCCTATGTAGGAGACGCATTAATTGGCCCGTTGTGCATCGAGGGTAGGTTCGTAACTTCATCCAAGCGCGCCTTCTCCTCGGCCAAAATGACATGTCCCGAATAATTCATAAACCATGGTCGGCAAAACACGCTCTCCTTGCCTGAAATAGCTCGCGCCCACTTTTTCAAAACACGCTCTCCTCGCCCGAAATCGCTCACGCCCACTATATTTCAAAACACACCCTCCTCGCCCAAAATCGCTCCCGCCCACTATTTGGGGAGAAGCAAAGTTACTCTACTATCCCCGACCCTCAGTACACAGATCCAAGCCGAGAAGCCTAAAGGCAGGGGTAGAACTGTAACTCCCTCTCATATTTTAGACAAATGCGTCCGTAAAACATGGTTCCACTCCCCTCCCAATTCCCTCCCATTCATACCTCATGGGCGCCAAATCACCTTCTCCCGGGAAGCTCCCTTCTCCCGAGCCGCGAAACCTCAGCCCCTCCTCCATGGCGCCCCCACCGCACCAATTTCACAGCCGCCCTCCTCCCTAATGCCGGAGACGCTGTCCATTTGCCGTCATGCACTGGGCCGTGTGCCTCTTACTCCGTGCTGCTGGAGCTGCCTCGACGACGGCCGCGTGAACCATACCAGAGCCGATGCACCCCCGCCGTTGTTCATGGCGCCGGAGCGGCTCCAACTTCGGATCTGTCCAGAGTCTCGGTGCTGCTTCCCCGTAGCCATCGATCGTCGTGACATCACTGTTTCCCTGCCGCCGATGTCCACCGCAACTGTGTCGGCCTCACCGACTCGGCAGCTGGACCTGCCTACTTCACCATGCCGCTAGATAGGTCGCACCCTCATCTCAAATCACTTTATTTAGGCATCAGTTGTCTGAATTTTTATTCTGGGCCAACCAATTCCCAATGGGAAGCACCACCCCTCGAGGTGGCAGAGCTCCTAGGCTGTCGGTTGGCTGGTGTCTAACGTAAGGGTGCGGGGCCGCAAGTTCGCCGCGGTAGCAGTGCTTAGATGGCTATCTTAGAGTAGCGTGGGTTCAAGGTACTGCCGCCGCCGGATCTGGATGACGGGAAGTCTTTGTGGATTGGCCCGGGGGCGATGCAACCACGGCTGTGCGGTGGGGCAGGGAGTGGGGTTTTGGCCGGGGCCACGGACGGCGGAGGCAAGCTGCTCTGCCATTGGTCGCTGGCTCTTCGGGGAAGATTCCTAACAGTGTGAGCCGGGAGGCACAAGTCGGCCATCAAGCCATCCGGCGTAGATCGGACAGTACCAAAATAAAATAAAATCGTGTGACCCCAATTTAGTCTCAGTCAACAGACGTGTGACCACTCTCGTACCTTGCTGTTGATCTCTTAGTGTATTTCTTCAGATCAAAGAGATGTGTCGTTCTTAACATTATGCGTTATCTGCATCTTCAGCCACACCGTCTTCCGACTCACCGCAGCTGCTCCAACAAGGGAAGCATACACCAGAAGGGAGCTATAGTCCCCACTCAATAGTTCCCTGCATCAAATGCGCGTGCCCGACGTGGACAACCACAACAACTGCAAGGCCATAGACAAGTCAGCACATGGTGCTCACTCCTATGGATGGCAGCCAGATAGGTTGTACCATCATCTTACTTGCGTGCAACATTTATAGCTTTGTTATTCATCTTAGCATGGAAAATAGATTATCACATTTCACTGTATATTCATGCTGATCTCTTACGGGTCTTGTTCAGGAGTTAACGTTGTTCCATAGTTCAGCTAAGATACTTGTTATTTAGGTAACGTTGTTCCATAGTTATCATCCATCAGCCAATGCTATCCCACAGGCTGGTGATTATAGTATTATACCACTTCTAGTATTACCTATGTTGTTCTTTAATATTTTGTGTGCCATCTAGTTAATCTTGAGTACAAACGATACATATTCTATAGCTTTCATCTGTGTTCTCCCTTTAGTTTTTGAGACCTGTTGCTGCTAGTTAACCCCAGTCCTACTATTTATGTCGTCTCCTACAGGCACTCATTACATAAATCTAACTACTAGTTGTCTTCCATGCATGTCAGATATAATTGCATAGACTGATATATCCACAAGAACCTCACGGAGCAATGTAAAGGCTAATAAACTTGATGTCATGTGCTCTATTGCATGCTGGTCATGTGCTTAGCATGTGCTCTATTGCAGTGTCATGTGCTTAGCATGCTGGTCATGCATGTAAATATGTCATGCCTTCCTGTTTTTCAGTACCTATTCCATTCATGATAACATGTTTTCAAATTCAAGTACTATCATTCTACTCTATCACAATGCCATCTGCTTAATTTGGACATCATGCTTCTGAATATCTTATGCATTGTTATTCATCAGTACATACTTCATCTGTCTACCATACCATGTTTTTTTACATTGAAGTGTTGTTCTAGTGCTCTGTTGTAGTGCCATCTTAGTTTCCCAATCATACACGTGTATGCTGCCTTAGTTTTTTCTGTATGTATTCCGCTAGCATACAATTTTACATTAAACTAGTGTTTTTTACTGTGTTGTCCTGTCGTATCCCTAGCTCTTACACCATACTCCCTCCATCCGGATTACATGTTGCCGAAATGGATAAAAAAGGATGTATCTAGAACTGAAATACGCCTAGACCCATCCATTTTTTCCGGATGGAGGGAATACATGTCAAAATGTCATGCCTTTCTATTCTTCAGTACACATTCCATCTCTTTGCTATAGCATGTTTTATAACTGAAGCACCATTCTTCTATACAAGGCATGCAAGGGGAAGACGACTATGTTAGTATCTGAAGGGTTACAAACCAGGTCTTTGCAAAAGATCCAAATGCCAAGACATAATAAACCAACTCCAGTTTTTATAGATACTGCTCCAGCACAGAGAAACCCAACTCCTACTGATAATAAGAAGATTCCAGTGGCCAAAGAACTAGTCCGCTCCAGTCCAGCAAAAATATGTCAACTCCATTCTAAGAAGCATGTGTGTATCCTTGCATCATGAAATTTTATAGCATGCTAATCATATTTGTACATGTTTCTTACCCATCTCTCTTTTAGAAAATAAGCTTAACAGATAGAAGAATTTCTGCACTGGTATCGTCTGTGAGGAAAGATTCTTGCAGGAATTCTCTGTACTCCAATGCAGATGCAAGTACCTGTTGTATATCACTATATTATTTTGTTAATCGGCATGAATCCAACCTTTATCTGATCTAGATTTAGTTGTAGCAAAATGTATGATTAAAGGCCACAATGTTGATTTTTGTAAGGAAAACGGCCTGGTAGTTTTGCATCCTAAGCTGCATGAGTGTACTATCTCATATCAGTGGGTTGGATTACTTTGGTTCTGCAGTGGGTTTTCAGTGTTTTTTTACTGTGTTGTCCTATCGTATCCCTAGCTCTTACATCATACTCCCTCCGTCCGGATTACATGTCGCAAAAGTGGATAAAACTGGATGTATCTAGAATTGAAATACGCCTAGACCCATCCATTTATTTCCGGATGGAGGAAATACACGTCAATATGTCATGCCTTTCTATTATTCAGTACCTATCCCACATCTGCTGTAGCATGTTTTATAATTGAAGCACCATTCTTCTATATAAGGCATGCAAGGGGAAGACGACTATGTTAGAATCTGAAGGGTTACAAACCAGGTCTTTGCAAAAGATCCAAACACCAGGAGATAATAAACCAACTCCATTTTTCATAGATACTGCTCCGGCATAGAGAAACCCAACTCCCACTGATAATAAGAAGATTTGAGTGGCCAAAGAACTAGTCTGCTCCTGTCCAGCAAAAGAATGTCAACTCCATTCTAAGAAGCGTGTGCGTATCCTCGCATCATGAAATTTTATAGCATTCTGATCATATTTTCTACATGTTTCTTACCCATCTCTCTTTTAGAAAATAAGCTTAAATGATAGAAGATTTCCTTCATTGGTATTGTATTCGAGGAAAACATCTTGCGAGAATTCTCTATGCTCCAATGCTGATGTAAGTACCTGTTGTATATCATTATATTTTTACATCAACATGTATTTTGTTAATCGGCGTGAATCCAACCTTTGTCTGATCTAAAATTAGTTGTAGCAAAATGTTAAAGGCGCCAATGTTGATTTTTGTAAAGAAAACTGCCTGGTAGTTTTGCATACGGAGCTGCATGAGTGTACTATCTAGTATCATGCACATTACTGAATTGTAGTGCTGCTCTGGTTGCCCATTCATTCATTGTGTCAATGTTGCTTTCGTATTACCTTACCTGGCTGATGATAGTTGTGTCATATTGTGTTAATTTGGTGTTGGCTAGTTGCCCAAACGTTCGTTGTGCCAATGTTGCTTTCCTATTATCTGACTTGGCCAATGATAGCAATGCTAGTGTCTTAATTTGGTGCAGGCTACTGAAGATAAGAAGACAAACTCTGAAAACAGCAAGGCAACCCCATTGTTTCTTTCCAATAAATCTAGGCCAGGTAATATGCCAATAATTCATGATTAATCTGTTTGGTTCCCCTCCTAATTTATGTTATGATGCAGTGGTCGAGACACTCTCCACTATCAATAATACAAGCCTGCCAAAATCACCATCTGAAACTGTTCAGTATCCTCTGTCTCGAATGCAACGGAAAAAATGTATGTTTGTGAACCAATTAATGGCTGAAGGAATGATGGAAATGGTGGAGGAATCAAAGATGCAAAGTCGTGTGACACAACAACTGATCAATGTTTTCAGAGAAAGTGTAGCAAAGTAGCAAGAACTTGCCCACATGCTTATGGGCGTCATCCGTGCTGAGGTTGCAGATTGTGGCGTTGTAGATCGTTAGGTTCTGTTCATTTATTTGCACTGGCATCAATCTTTGATTGCCCAGTGGATGTAATTTCCTGTAATATATGCTGGATGTGCAACGTTTTTCCCTGTATGCCATACCTTTGCTTGATCGGTTTTGGTCCTGTGCATAATTGCTCGTCATAATGGGCTCAAATTATCTAATTTGTCCTAAAGACATGTACAAACTTTAGTGGGCCCATTAAGTTAATGGGCCGTTACCAGGCCAAAAGTTAATGGTCGGCCCTCTTAACTCCCGGGTCGTTAATAGGCTGACATCGAAGCAGGCAACAGGTGGGCCCAATTGATTTCACGGGCCGTTAACAGGCCATTTCTAAGTTCAGGCTACATATGGCCCAACTATACCGTGGGCCTTTAGCAGGCCGAAAGAGACAGCGGGCTTGTACTGGACCATGAAGAGCATGGGCCGCTAAGAGGCCAAAAGTCAGGTCATGTTGTAAATGGACCAACTGTGTTGTGTGCCTTTAGCAGGCCGAAAGAGAAACCGGGCTGGTATTGGACAATTAAGGGATGGGTCGTTAAAAGGCCAAAACTCAGGCCCGACTACAAATGGCCCAACTCATTTATGGTCCGTTAACAGGCTGAAAGGCACACAGGGCCGGGAATTGGCCCAACAATTAAATGGGTCGCTAAAAGGCCAAAACTCAGGTCCGACTACAAATGGCCCAACAGATATATGGGCCGTCACCAGGCTGAAAGACACACTGGGCTGGAAATTGGCCCAACACTTTAATGGGTCGCTAAAAGGCCGAAACTCAAGTCCAACTACAAATGGCCAAACTAATTTATGAGCCGTCAACAGGATGAAAGACACACCGGGCCGGAAATTAGCCCAATATTTAAATGGGTCGCTAAAAGGCCGAAAGATGTACATTGTGAAAATTGGCCCATCCACTGAATGGGCCGTTAACAGGCTGAAATCTCATTGGGCCGATACTAATCCCAAATATATAGCGGGCTGTTAACAGGCTCGAATTGACGATGGGCTGCAATGGTGCCAAATCTTTAATGGGCCATTGACGGGCCGAATTGGCACATCTCGTATGGGCTGTGGGCTTAAATGGACCTGACACAAGTAGGCCTTATATGGGCCGACCTGCTATTTTTTACTGGGTCGGACTTTTTCACCGGAATGGGCCACTGTCAGGCCGTGCCACGTGTCGACCTATCATAGGCGCCTCCTGTCTAATGAGTGGATGACATCTGTCCCAACGGTGAGGCAACACGTGTTTCCTCCGGCCAATGATGATTTTACACGTGGAAAATCCCCATTTGTCCGGGCTGTTAACGGGTTATCGGATCCAAAACCGGACCCGATAGCTTAACGGTGTTCTGTTATGGTGGATGCCACGTGTTGGTCACCCTTGACGAAAGCACTTCTGTGACGCGCGATTTGTCGTCATGGAAGTGGACACTTCCGTGATGATAATTTTGGTAATGTCATGGAACACTTCTACAACAGCACAGGTATGACTATCTTGATTCTGTCATAAATTTTTCATGGATGTACATGCATGACAGAAAACATGACCTACTGTGACAAACACGTATCATCACGGAAGTGTTTTTTTTGTAGTGAGAGGGTACTCCGGAGCCCCAATGTTGCGGGAAGAGTCGCCGAATGGAACATAGAACTACAGGCATTCCATTTGGAGTTCAACACCACCAGAGTCATCAAGGGCGTAACACTCGCCGACTTCGTGGCGGAGTGGACCGACGTTCCCAGCCCCGAAGTAGACGAGTACCGACCCCTCTCGCCTGGAAGTGAGGCTCCGGCCGGTTGGGTCATGTACTTAGACGGTGCATTCGTGCATCAGGGCACGAGGGCTGAAGCCGTGCTCATCTTGCCCACCCAGGACAAGCTCTACTACGCTGTGCAGCTCTTCTTCCAGCAGGGCGAGAAGGACTCCAACAACATCGCAGAATACGAAGGCCTGATCACCGATCTCAGGGCTACGGCAGCCTTAGAGTGAAGTGCC
Source organism: Triticum dicoccoides (assembly GCF_002162155.2). Taxonomy (NCBI): domain Eukaryota; kingdom Viridiplantae; phylum Streptophyta; class Magnoliopsida; order Poales; family Poaceae; genus Triticum; species Triticum dicoccoides. The sequence goes on from NC_041388.1 coordinate 105,793,648, forward strand.
TCACCATCAAGGGTGACTCCCAGCTCCTCGTCAACTTCTCCAACAAAGTGTACAAGCCGAAGGACGAGCACACAGAGGCATACCTTGAGGAGGTATGCAGAATTGAGAAACAGTTATTGGGCCTGGAATTGCAGCACATGTCGGGTGACATGAACAAGGAGGCATACGATATCGCCAAGAGGGCGTCCCGGTGCCTGCCACAGGAGCCTGGCATCTTCGAGGAACGTCTCTTCAAGCCGTCTGCAGCCTCCTCCACCACAGAACCGAAAACGCCTCAGGGGGAGCTCCCCCCAGCACCACCTGAGGGAATCTTGGATTATGGGGTCCTCGGATGGCCGGGCTATGCGGCATGGGCCGGATTGATGGGCCGTGAAGATACAAGATTGAGGACCTTCCCCCATGTCCGAATGGGACTCTCCTTGGCGTGGAAGGCAAGCTTGGCGCTCAGATACGAAGATTCCTTTCTCTGTAAACCGACTCTATACAACCCTAGGCCCCTCCGGTGTCTATATAAACCGGAGGGTTTAGTCCGTAGGGGCAGTCATAATGATACATGCTAGACATCTAGGGTTTAGCCATTACGATCTCATGGTAGATCAACTCTTGTAACCCATATACTCATCAAAGTCAATCAAGCAGGACGTAGGGTTTTACCTCCATCAAGAGGGCCCAAACCTAGGTAAACATCGTGTCCCCTGCCTCCTATTACCATTGATCCTTAGACGCACAGTACGGGACCCCCTACGCGAGATCTACCGGTTTTGACACCGACATTGGTGCTTTCATTGAGAGTTCCTCTATGTTGTCGATAGAAGGATTGATGGCTCACCTCGTCATCAACGACGAAATCACCTCTGGAAAAGCCCTAGCTCCTGGGCGGATCCTCCAGATCGGCAATTTCGCCATAGGCGCCCGCCCAGCCATCAAGCCCAAGGCGGCCCCTCGGATTGCCAAAAATCATCTCCGCATTAACCCCGAAAGTGTCGATAAGATGGATCCGACAGACGTCTTGTCTTTAAATGAACTGCTAGATATATCGCCACCCTGCGGGTCGCAACGGATTACGACCTGATTGGGCTTAAACCCGATCAGAGGGAAATCAAGTCTCCACCTGTCACCCACCTGGTGACTGTCGTGGAAGAACAAGTTGAGGATACCACTCCTACTATGCTGAAAACAAACTATGTTCGGATCTCCAAACCCTATGAGCAGGGCACTCATAATCGTGAAGAGATCCTCTGTCCTTCGAACATAGAATCAAGTGCCGAGTCTAAGAATCCCAAGGACACTCCGGATCCTGGGCTAATGACCTCCGAAATTTCACAAAATCCGGATTCCATAGTGGGTCAGGGTTCGGATTTAAACCCACTGATACGTCTCCATCGTATCTACTTTTCCAAACACTTTTGCCCTTGTTTTGGACCCTAACTTGCAAGATTTGAATGGAACTAACCCGGACTGATGTTGTTTTCAGCAGAATTGGCATGGTGTTATTTTTGTGCAGAAATAAAAGTTCTCGGAATGACCTGAAAATCAACGGAGAATTATTTTGGAATATATAAAAATACTGGAAGAAGAATCCACGTCAGGGGGGCCTCCACCTTTCCACGAGGGTGGGGGACGCGCCTGCCCCCTAGGCGCGCCCCCTGCCTCGTGGGCCCCCTGGAGCTCCACCGACCTCAACTCCAACTACATATATTCATGTTTGGGGAGAAAAAAAGAAGAAGGATTCATCACGTTTTACGATACGGAGCCGCCGCCAAGCCCTAAACTCTCTCGGGAGGGCTGATCTGGAGTCCGTTCGGGGCTCCGGAGAGGGGAATCCGTCGCCATCGTCATCATCAACCATCCTCCATCACCAATTCCATGATGCTCACCGCCGTGCGTGAGTAATTCCATCGTAGGCTTGTTGGACTGTGATGGGTTGGATGAGATTTATCATGTAATCGAGTTAGTTTTGTTAGGGTTTGATCCCTAGTATCCACTATGTTCTGAGATTGATGTTGCTATGACTTTGCTATGCTTAATACTTGTCACTAGGGCCCGAGTGCCATGATTTCAGATCTGAACCTATTATGTTTTCATGAATATATGTTAGTTCTTGATCCTATCTTGCAAGTCTATAGTCACCTACTATGTGTTATGATCCGGCAACCCCGAAGTGACAATAATCGGGACCACTCCCGTTGATGACCGTAGTTTGAGGAGTTCATGTATTCACTATGTGTTAATGCTTTGGTCTGGTACTCTATTAAAAGGAGGCCTTAATATCCCTTAGTTTCCAATAGGACCCCGCTGCCACGGTAGGGTAGGACAAAAGATGCCATGCAAGTTATTTTCCATAAGCACGTATGACTATATTCGGAATACATGCCTACATTACAATGATGAATTGGAGCTAGTTTTGTGTCACCCTATGTTATGACTGTTACATGATGAACCACATCCGGCATAATTCTCTATCACCGATCCAATGCCTACGAGCTTTCCATATATTGTTCTTCGCTTATTTACTTTGCCGTTGCTATTGTTATCATCACTATAAAACACCAAAAATATTACTTTTGCTACCGTTACCTTTTGCCACCATTACCACTACTATCATATTACTTTGCTACTAAATACCTTCCTGCAGATATTAAGTTATCCAGGTGTGGTTCAATTGAACTCAGCTGCTAATACTTGAGAATATTCTTTGGCTCCCCTTGTGTTGAATCAATAAATTTGGGTTGAATACTCTACCCTCGAAAACTGTTGCAATCCCCTATACTTGTGGGTTATCAAGACTATTTTCTGGCGCCGTTGCCGGGGAGCATAGCTCTATTCTTTGAGTCACTTGGGAATTATATCTGCTGGTCACTATGAAGAACTTGAAAGGCGCGAAAACAAAAATTTATCCCTCAACTACGAGGGGAGGTAAGGAACTGCCATCTAGCTCTACACTTGATTCACCTTCTGTTTTGAGTAAGCTTGTGACACCTAAACCTACTTCTGCTATTAATTCTGATATGTCGCATATTATTGATGATGCCACTTCTGCTATGCATGATACTTATGATGAAACTACTTCTATGCTTGATACTACTGTGCCACTTGGTGAATTTCTTGATGAACAACTTGAGAGAGTGAAATTATTGAAACTGATAATATTGATGAAAGTGATGATGAAAGCTCTCCTAATAAATATGAATTGCCTGTTGTGCCTGAGGGCTATGTTATGGATGAAGAAACTAAAAGAGACTTTCTTGCATGCAATGATAGAAGTGATCTTAAGAAATTATTAGCTAAGCTTAAAAAAAACTCTGAATGCTAGAATGAAATATGATCCTACTTATGCTACTTCACCTATCTTCGTTATTGATAAGGATTATGAATTCTCTATTGATCCTCTCTATTGATCCTGATATAATTAGTTTGGTTGAATCTGATCCTTTTTATGGCTATGAATCTAAAACTGTTGTGGCACATCTTACTAAATTAAATGATATAGCCACCCTGTTCACTAATGATGAGAGAACTCGCTACTTTTATATCCTTAAAATATTGCAGTTCTCATTAAAGGGTGATGCTAAGATATGGTTTAATTCTCTTGATCATGGTTGTGTGCGTAGTCCCCAGGATATGATTTATTACTTCTCTGCTAAATATTTCCCTGATCATAAGAAACAAGCTGCCTTAAGGGATATATATAATTTTGTGCAAATTGAAGAAGAGAGTCTCCCACAAGCTTGGGGGAGGCTTCTCCAATTACTTAATGCTTTGCCTGATCATCCTCTTAAGAAAAATGAAATACTTGATATCTTTTATAATGGACTAACCGATGCTTCCAGAGACCACCTGGATAGTTGTGCTGGTTCTGTTTTCAGGGAAAGAACACCGGATGAAGCTGAAATTCTATTGAATAATATGTTTTTTTGACTGGGAACTGTAGGGGAACCCCCCACAGCATTTTACTTTTATTAAAAGCAGAAGATACAATGTACAAAGATTACAAGGGGTAATCAGAACAAAAAGGAAAGAGAACTAATCTACTGATACATCAAAAGAACCTCAAGGGGGTAAGAATGAAATCCATTTGAGCAGGTCCTCCTTGTATCTAGCCTTGACTCTGTGCTGCATGAGTGTAATATCATGGATGAATGCACTTCTCCATTTATTAAAACTTTGTCTCTCATGCTTGAACACTTTTGCATTCCTTATTATCCAAATGTTCCAGCAAGCAACAAAAACAACTTTAGTAAAAAAAGGCTGAGCAAAATCCTGCTTAGCTTGCATAACAATGGCAGACATGTCATCCCCTGGTGACCATGTAATTTGCAGATAGCTCCATATTCTGACACTGAAGTTACATTCAAAGAACAGGTGATTTCTGGTTTCCCTAGTTCTCAAGGGACAAAGAAGGCAGTTAACCCCATCATCAAGATGCCAATGTCTTCTTTCGACCATATCCTTAGTATTAAGCCTGTCCATGATTAACATCCAAGCAAACACTTTGATTTTCATTGTGCAGGAGGATTTCCAAATCCAAAGAAGAAGTGGATTGAAGGACATGTTAGAATGCATGAATGAGTAGAATAGCTTGGGCTTGAATGCATTACATGTCCCCTGCCAGAACCAAGTGTCCTTCTGCTCCACTTCTCTAGTACAGGAAGCCATAAGATCTTGTACAGTTAAGAACTCCTGATATGCCTGAGCATATAGAGGCAGATGGAACATATTAATCATATCCTGCGACTGGAAGACCTCATATACTGTGACCCATGGATCTTTCACATAAGAAAAGAGCCTAGAGAACCTTGATTGCAAAGGTGCAACTGAATCCCCAATCTTCCACTTATCAGACCAAAACAGAGCAGAGTTCCCAGAGTTTACTTGAATCCAAGTAGTGTTTCTGTAGTGATCCAACAACTTGCATATATCCTTCCACCAAAAGGAACCACAAATGTCAGTCCCCTGAGGAACAGAAGAGTGATAGTAGGTGTCCCAAATAAGAGAAACCCATGGTAGGTCAACTCTATTTAAAAATTTGTGCAAATGTTTTAGCAACAGAGCCATGTTTTGAACACCCAAATTCAAAATCCCCAACCCTCCTTTATTTTTAGGCCTACAAATGAGGTCCCAAGCCGCCAAGGATGGTGAAGGCTCATCCCTGTGTTTTCTCCATAGACACTGCCTATGAATTCTCTCCAATTGCTTTAAAATTCCTGCAGGGGCCAGCAAACTACCAAGATAAAAGATGGGCAAGGAGGACATAGCAGAATTGAGGAATTGAAGCCTTTCCCCTTGATTCAGAAATGAAGAACTGGCTGTCATCCTCCTTTCCATACAGTCAACAAGTGGCATAAAATCCACCATTCTAGGCCTGGTAGTACCAACAGGCAGGGCCAGATAAGTGAAGGGCATTTTACCCACTTGACATCCAAAAGCAGCAGCCAAACCAATGATAGAGTCCTCATCAAAATTAATGGGCACCATAGAAGACTTGTGATAATTAACCACTAAACCAGTTGATGTGGAAAACACCTGTAACATGTCTTTCAGAGCCAGAAGCTGAATTTTGTCTGTAGGTAAGATGATTAGGGTATCATCAGCATATTGCACTATTGGATAGTCCTGATCATGGCATGGTATAGGCAGCTATAGAATTCCCCTCCTGAACATATCATTAACCACTGACTGCAACAGATCAGCAGCAATAACAAATAGTAAAGGCGAGAGACAATCCCCTTGCCTCACCCCTTTCTTACAAAGAAACTGCCTACCAGGCACACCATTTAGTAGAACAGATGATGTCCCAGTGGAGAGCAACTGCTTGACCCAAGAGATCCATTTCTGATTGAAACCTTTGAACTTGAGGATCTGCAGAATTGCTTCATGTTCAATCGAGTCAAAATCCTTTTCAAAGTCCAATTTAAGAATTATTATAGGCCTCTTGGATTGATGACATTGATGCAAATACTCCAGAGACCAACCAATACAGTCCTGAATAGTCCTGCTCTTAATAAAACCATACTGATTCTTATGGATACATGCCATGATGATCTTTTGGAACCTATTAGCAGCCATTTTAGATAAAAACTTAAGCCCCATCCCTGTCAAAGAAATTGTCCTGTAATCACCAACTTCTTTAGGAACCAGCTTCTTAGGGATCAAGGTGATGTAAGAGCCATTAATATTCTCTAGATTTGCATTTCCAGAATGAAAAGACTCAGCCAACTCATAGAAGTCCTGACAGATAATGTGCCAGCACTTTTTAAAAAACAATCCATTAAAACCATCAGGTCCAGGGGCTTTATCAATGGGCATATGTTTGACTGTATCATCCATTTCCTCCTTTGTGAAAGGCTCAGTAAGAAAATCCAACCCATCAATAGGTTTTAGCAAGTTACTGAGGTCAAAACCCATGACTATACCAGAAGAAACTCCCATTCTGTTCTTAAAACAATTCTAGATAATTCCCTCCATCTGAGAATGTTGAGAGACCACTGACCCATCAATGTCTTTCAAAGAAGCAATAGAGTTTCTTCTATGTCTCTCAGTGGCCATTGCATGAAAGAATTTTGTGTTCTCTCCTGCCAGTTTAATATACCTGATTGTACACCTTTTTTCCAATAAAGAAACTGAAGATGTAAAAGGTTTTCCACATGCAATTTAATCATTTTCATGAAGTTGAATTCAGGTCTAAATAAAGGCCTTAGCTCCTCAAGACCATCAAGACATAGTATGACCTCATTGCATTTCGAAATCAAGACTTTCAGCTTAGAAATATTCAGTTGCCACTTTTTCAGAGCACCTCTCAAACACTTAAATTTATCAACTATCCTGGCAGTGATGTGAGATTTATTAGAAGGTTTCAGCCATGATTTCTGCACACATTCCATAAACCCCTCAAGCTCCACCCAATAATTTTCAAAACGAAATATTTTAGATTTTGGGATAGAGGTTTTAATTGTGACCACACATGGCACATGATCAGAAGCAGTTCTAGCCATGGGCAAAACTTCAGTCATAGGATATGAAGTGATCCAATCAACAGATGTGAAGAACCAGTCAAACTGCTCTAATAAAGGGTTATCTTGCATATTAGACCATGTGTAAGATCTTCTCTTAAGAGGCTGTTCCAGTAGTCCTAAGTGAGCAATGATTTCATTGAAAATAAAAATATCATTCAGACCCCCAGGCAAATTCCTGTTATCAAGAGATCTTATGAAATTGAAATCACCCACCAGGAGCCAATTTCCCCCCAAAGGTATTTGCAAATTATACAGCCAACTGACAAAGTTATCCCTAGCTTCCCCTTAACAGGGGCCATATACAGATACTAAGGACCATTTCTCATTATTCTGCTTGGAAATAAACTGAACTAGGACTGCAAATGGCTGTATCTCAATCACAGTGCCCCAGAAAATAGAGGAGTTCCAAACAATCAAAATTCCCCCAGAAGCTCCAATAGAGGGGGAGAAGGCAAAACTATCAAATCTTTTAGGGAAAAAGGATCTAACTGATCTAAAATCAAAAGAGTCACACTTGGTTTCTTGAAAGCAAGCAATAACACAGTTACTCTCATCCAATTTCTGCCTGACAGCTCTTTGCCTTGCATCTGAGTTCAATCCTCTAACATTCCAGCATAACACACTCCAGCTCTTACATGCATTACTCATTAAAACATATATGAGTAGAAAGAGAAGTTTGATGGCACTTAATGCCAGCAAATATAAAAGTAGCATAGGTCCAGCATAGCACAAATAAACCAGTACAGGGCTCAACAAAAGACCAAAACCCTGACATATGAAGACCAAAAGAAAGCAGCTGCCACCCCCACTAACTAAAAGGCCATTACACATTTGCATCATTGTTAGGAGTAGCAGAGGGATCAGCCATAAGCTTCTCCACACTAAGAAGATCATCTGCTATGCCAAGCTCATTTCCAATCTACTGCAGCTTGCTGATCGGAGTTGGAGGTGGGAGATCATCAAGTTCATCCTGCAGGTTATCAGACAGAGTTGCAGAGAAAGGCTTGGACTTGGGCTTCCTCCTCTTGGACTGCATGGGCAGTTCCTGGAAAATTGGCTTGAAACCATCCCTCTGCAGAGATCCTCTGGTACACCTCCTAACAGATGTCTCCACAATTGGAGTAGGCGCCAAGGTCTTCCTTGGCCTTCTGCTCTTTCTCTATTTTGGTGTAGCATCAGACACTGTAGGAGAATCATGGTCAGATAGCATTACCTCTCTGTCAGAGGAGTCTTCAGTAGATGGAAAGAGGGCCCTTGCCACAGGCCTATGCTCCTGTTCAGGTGCCTGATAGGTCAATCTTGGCACATCAAAAGCCAAATCCCAACTCCTCTTGGAAAGCATATTAGACTGAATAGGCAGCATGTCAATAGACTTTGTTAGCTGAAAACTAGCATCAGATTGCAGGAAAGTTTCAAAATTCCTTCTGAAAGCCAACTCTGGAGGCAGTTCAGGCCCAAAGAGCACTTTGGGCACATCAAAGGTGGCAACAAAAGGCTTCTCAACAGCAGCAACTTCAAATTGTTTTGAATAGGAACAGGAGGTCAGTAAACCACTATGGCCCAATCTTCAGGGTTATAGACAGGCCCCTCCACCACAGGCTGCATCTCCACAACAGGTTGCTCAGCATTGTGCTCAACATCAAAAACCAGAACAAAATTTGGCTGAATGTTTTGCTCAACAGAGCCAGAGAAATCATCAGAAAGATCTAAAACCATGGACTACTGCTCAGCTTGCACATTCTCTTGAACAATCTCTTCTTCATCTCCCCAAACAACATTGCCCCAGTTGTTGTCTCCCATGTGTGGCTGCTCCGGAGGGGGAGGTGGGACATCATTCCAGCCCATAGCCGGGTAAGGGGGCAAGACGAAAGGAGGGAGCTCTGGAAAAGGCACACCAGGCAGAGGGTGCGGGTTTCCATTTATAGGCATCCAATCCTCGTCATGGGGCATTTGCTCAGCGAAGTTGGCACCTAGTATGTAAATTGGTGCAGTCCATGACACTCGAGCCCCACCCCACGCAACACAGTCGTTGAAAACCACATCCCGCGGAACAAGCGCATCTTCAGGAAAGGATGCAAACACAAGTGTTCTAACCAAATAAGGATCCTGACTATTCCAATGATGAAATTTGCCAAAGGTATTGACTGCAGCTCTGATATTATCCGTGTTGCGGAGATCCAAAGGGATACCCAGCATCATAATTAACCCTTGGCGAAAACTCTGAGCTCCACGAAAGCCCTCTCCCTCATCATGCTTCATAAAACGAACAAAATGATTGTTTCCCAAAGGCTGAGGGGCAGTTGAAGAAGCGAAAAATGCACTGCCAGATCTCTAACTCTGAAAAGACCGACCGCATTAATCCAGGGCTAGACAGAGCGAACCTGATATCCATGAGCATCCAGCCAGTCTGCCACTTCCTCACGAGTAGCTCCAATCTCATTTGCCTCCGGTATGGGCATCACCTCTGCCAGCATATAATCCTCATGGCGATGCACAATCGGTACGTGCGGCGTGACAAACGTACGCGACCAGCGCACATCTCCAGCATCAATGATATGATGACCAGTTGGGACATACTGCATTAGGTCAAGAGGGAAGTTAGCCATGGCAGGCGGCGGTGATGGCGGCTCAGGGGGCAGAGGTGGTGTCGCCGGTGGTGAGCCCAGAGGAGTCGAGGGGCCAAGATGGATGGAATTGGGCGAAGAGGATGGTGCAATGAAAGCAGAGGAGTCCAAGTTTGGTAGATATCCTGTCAGAGAGATACTCCCGGCTTCTGTAGCTTGAACCTCGGAAACTGGAACGACAACGGGTTTGGATTTCCAAACTAACCCAAGACGCTGCACAAAACGGGCGCAATCACACCTCCTATGACCGACCTAAGAACAAACCAGGCACTTTAAAGTTGACGTGCATGAAGAAGAAAATAATTGGACACTTCCTGAGCCAGCTCCTGAGCCAACTCCTGAGCCTATTCCTAAACCAACTCCGAAGAAAAGGGGTGTTCTATTTCCCAGTCCTGAAGATATGCAAGAGACAAAGAAATCTATGAAAGAAAAGGGTATTAAAGCTGAAGATGTTAAGAATTTACCTCCTATTAAAGAAATACATGGTCTTAATTTACCGCCTGTTGAAGAAATATATGGTTTTAATCCGTCACCTATTGAAGAAACACATGTTCTTGGTAACCCGACACAGGTAGTAAAGGTAAATTCTCTCTATAGATATGATAAAGCTGAAATCCCTCCTACTAAGTTTGCTAGCCAATGTTTGGATGAGTTTGATAACTTTATGGTTAAGCAAGAAGACTTCAATGCTTATTTTGGTAGACAGTTGAAACAGAATGCTTATATGATTGAACACTTGGGTGATTATATGTCTAGAGTTAAAGGTGAACTTAAACTCATTAGTAAACGTGCTTCTATGGTTGCCACTGAAGTAGAACAAGTACTTAAAGCTCAAAATGATTTGCTCAATGAATTGAATAGTAAGAATAATGACTATGCTGTTAGAGTGGCTACTAGAACTAGTAAAATGACTCAGGAACCTTTGTATCCTGAAGGCCACCCTTAGAGAATTGAGCAAGATTCTTAGAAAAATAATATAGATGCACCTAGTCCTTCTAAAAGGAAGAAAAAGAAAAATGATAGGACTTTGCATGCTTCTAGTGAACCTATTGCTGAACCACCTGAGAATCCCAATGATATTTCTATTTCTGATGCTGAAACACAATCTGGTAATGAACATGAAACTAGTGATAATGTTAATGATAATGTGCATGTTGATGCTCAAACTAGCAATGATAATGATGTAGAAGCTGAACCTGCTGTTGATCTTGATAACCCACAATCAAAGAATCAACATTATGATAAAAGAGACTTTGTTGCTAGGAAGCACGGTAAGGAAAGAGAGCCTTGGGTTCCGAAACCCATGCCTTTTCCTCCTAAGCCATCCAAGAAAAAGGATGATGAGGATTTTGAGCGCTTTGATGAAATGATTAGACCTATCTTTTTGCGTAAGCGATTAACTGATATGCTCAAAATGGATCCTTGTGCTAAGTATATGAAAGAAATTGTCACTAATAAAAGAAAGATACCGGAAGCTGAGATTTCTACCATGCTTGCTAATTATACTTTTAAGGGTGGAATACCTAAGAAACTAGGATATCCAGGAGTACAAACTATACCATGCTCCATTAAAAGAAACTATGTTAGAGCTGCTTTATGTGATCTTGGAGCCGGTGTTAGTGTTATGCCTCCCTCTTTATATCATAGACTTGACTTGAATAAGTTGACACCTACTGAAATATCCTTGCAAATGGATGATAAATCAACTGCTATACCTGTTCGTATTTGTGAGGATGTGCCTGTTGTAGTTGCAAACGTTACTATTTTAACGGACTTTGTTATTCTTGATATTCCCGAGGACGATAGTATGTCTATTATTCTTGGAAGATCTTTTTTGAATACTGCAGGGGTTGTTATTGATTGCAACAGAGGCAATGTCACTTTTCATGTTAATGGTAATGAGCATATGGTACACTTTCCGAGGAAACAACCTCAAGTCCACATTATCAATTCTATTGGAAAAATTCCATCGATTATTTTTGGAGGTTTTGAATTTCCTCTTCCTACTGTCAAGAAGAAATATGATATTCTTATTATTGGGGATGTGCATATCCCCCCTGAGGTAACATAGTGTTATTCAAAATTTCTCCGGTTTCATGTTACTCGAAATGAGTTTGTTAACAAGACTTGATCAACCTTGTTAATGGATTCCTTTTGATGAGCATGAGATGGATGAAGTTATAAAGCACAACCTTTTGTACCCTCCTTTTACTTTCCATTATTTAGTTAAAATAAAGTAAAAATAGTATTTTTCTGTCTGTTTTCTGATTTATCCGTGTAATATAAAAATACCCTGAAAATAAAAAGTTCTCTAAATGCCCTGCCAATTTAATATGATTTTTATGGAATATTTGAGAATATTTGGCACTAAGAAAACAACAGGGGGAGCTGGCACCTGGCCACGAGGGTCCAGGGCGCGCCCCCTGCCTCATTGGCCCATGGTGACTCCCCTCCACTTATTCATGCACCCACACACTTCTTCTTCCTCCCAAAAAAATCACCAGCCAGCTCAAGAACGAGTTCTAGCTCATTTTGCTGCGATTTTCGATCTCCTTGCTCAAAGCACCTCTCACAAAACTGCTTTGGGGGATTGTTCCTTGGTATGTGACTCCTCCATTGGTCCAATTAGTTTTTGTTCTAGTTCTTTATTCATTGCAAATTTGTGCTGCCTATGTTCTTGAGCTTGCATCTCAAATTTATATGGTTCCAAGTAGTTCTAATGCATGATATAGGCTCTAGGCACTTGTAGGAGTAGTTGCTATCAATTTTGTTGAGTTTGGTTTACTTTTATTTGAAGTTACTAAAAATTTCAGAATTTTTTCAGAGGAAAAAGACATGTTTAGGAAAATGTACCAAGGTGGTTCTTCAAGGAAACAAGGACCCAGGCTTGCAATGCGTGATGTTGATGATGAGCCACCCAGGGACGCTCCAGTGCGGCCTTGTGAATGGCCTTCAAAGGACTTCATGGATCAAGCTGGAATTAAGGAAGAATTTAATGCATACTTGCGTAACGCTGATCTTGTGAGCTTCGAGGCAGAAAAGTGCTGCCAGTACCACTATCTCACTAGTTCCTTTGTGAGGAGGTTTGAATTTTCATCTTCGCGCAATTCTCAAACTGTCCTGTTTGATCTCTATGAAAATTCTTATACTATGGACTTAAAGGATTTTACCACTGCTTGCAAACTTCCACAATGGAGTAGTGCTAGTGAACCTCGTAAATCTGAATTTAGAGATTTTCTTGCTATTATAACGGTGGGGGAATCTAGAGACATAGCACAAGCTACCATGGGGATCATTCATTTTCCTTTTATACATTATTTCACTCTCTTCATAGGTAGGTGTATAAATTGTAAGGATGAAGCATGTCACATGTGTGTCCCTGACCTCAGTATTCTTAGGAGTGCTGTGTTAGGAGATAAATCTTATAATTTGGGAGCCATTGTTGCACGTAGGTTGCATCATAATAGATTTAATGGAGATTTCCTTGGTGGAATTTATGCAACCCGTATAGCTAATTTTCTTGGTATAACCATACGTGAGGATGATATTGAGTTGCCTCCTACTTATTTGGATTATGAGGCTATGGTTCATCATCATTTTGTTGAGAGGAACGATTAGTTCCTCCAGTACCGACTAATCCTTGACAGACGACGCACCTATCACGTCGCTCTCCCTGCTTCTACTTTCTTTGACTTTCAGGCAAAAGGGAGATATTTTATAACCAGAGAGGAGGCGGAAGAGTATAAGAGGAGGGCTGAGATAGCTCGCCTCTAAGCTGCAGCCCATGATGCAATGACTGCTGCATCTCAGTACGACCCCAACTACAACTTTGGATATCCGCCAGGCCATCCGTGGCCATAGACCAACTTAGCCCAAAATCCTAAGCTTGGGGGAGTGCGTATTTCTCACCGACATTACATTTATGTTCACACACTCATTCCTAGTTGTCGGTGCTCATACTTTTTCATTGTATCATCCATGCTAGTTTATTTTCTTTTTTTATGCTTTCTTCTTGTGTGTTTAATAAACCTTAAGAAAAACCAAAAAAATTTAGTTAGCTTTTAGCTAGTTTAATTTCCATGCTTGTAGTAGTAATTAAAAAGAAAACTCAAAAAGAGTTCCCTCTCTTCTTTTACTTGTTGGGAGCTTTCTGGTGTAAATAGTTTTATTTCTTTTCTTTTCTTTGGGGGTCGATAGGAGAAGACCATGATTAAATTGTTGAAGTGACTCCTATATGCATTATTGTTGATTTAACCAAGAGTCCATATTGCCTTGTCTTCTCCTGTTTATTGAATGCTTGCAGATTCTAGCTTAGTCCAATGCACGTGCACTGTTATTATTATTCACATCATTCGGTCGTGCAAGTGAAAGGCAATTATGACGATATATGATGGACTGATTGAGATGGGAGAAGCGGGTATGAACTCGACCTCTCTTGTTTTTGTAAATATGATTAGTTCATCGTTCCTGATTCAGCCTATTATGAATAAACATGTTTGCAATGACAATTAGAGATTATAGTTGCTTATACCATGCTTAATTAGCTAGGAGCTTATAATGGATTACCTTGCGTGCCAACATGCTATTAAAATGGTTGTGATGTGGTATGATAGGGTGGTATCCTCTTTTGAACGATTCGAGTGGCTTGACTTGGCACATGTTCACACATGTAGTTGAAAGAAAATCAACATAGCCTCTACGATATTTAGGTTCATGGTGCATTATATCCTACTCATGCTTGCATTCGGTGCCGATTAACTTTAATGCATGTTCATGGCTGTTGTCGCTCTCTAGTTGGTCGCTTCCCAGTCTTTTGCTGGCCTTCACTTGTACTAAGCGGGAATGATGCTTGTGCATCCAATTCCATAAACCCCAAAGTTATTCCATATGAGTCCACCATACCTACCTATATACTGTATCTACCCGCCGTTCCAAGTAAATTTGTATGTGCCAAACTCTAAACCTTCAAATAAACATTCTGTTTTGTATGCACGAATAGCTCATGTATCAACTAGGGCTGTCCGTATCTTCCATGTTAGGCGGGTTATTCTCAAGACGAGTGGACTCCACTCCTCACTCACGAGAAAATGGCTGGTCACCGGGATGCCTAGTCCCATGCTTTATGCAAATCAAATCAAAATAATTGCAAACAAAACTCCCCCGGGACTGTTGTTAGTTGGAGGCACTCGTTGTTTCGAGCAAGCCATGGATTGATGCTTGTTGGTGAGGGGGAGTATAAACTTTACCATTCTGTTTGGGAACCGCCTATAATGTGTGTAGCATGGAAGATATTGCCATCTCTTGGTTGTTATGTTGACAATGAAAGTATGCCGCTCAAAATTTTATTCATATCTATTTCAAAACCGAGCTCTGGCACCTCTACAAATCCCTGCTTCCCTCTGCGAAGGGCCTATCTATTTACTTTTATGTTGAGTCATCATCCTCTTATTAAAAAGCACCAGTTGGAGAGCACCGCTGTCATTTGCATTCATTACTGTTAGTTTACATTGAGTATGACTTGACTGGATCTCTTTCACCATGAATTACAATGTCTAGTCAGTCCTTGATCTTTAAATGTTCTCTGCATTTATGTTTTCCGGTCTCAGAGAGGGCTAGCGAGATACCATCCTGTTATATCATATCATGATTGTTTTGAGAAAGTGTTGTCATCCGAGATTTATTATTATTGCTCGCTAGTTGATTATGCCATTGATATGAGTAAACATGAGACCTAAGTGTTATTGTGAATGTGGTTAGTTCATAATCTTTGCTGAAAACTTGAATACCGACTTTACATATTTACAACAACAAGAGCAAATAGAGTTTGTAAAAGTTTTTCTTTATCACTTTCAGTTTGTCAACTGAATTGCTTGAGGACAAGCAAAGGTTTAAGCTTGGGGGAGTTGATACGTCTCCGTTGTATCTACTTTTCCAAACACTTTTGCCCTTGTTTTGGACCCTAACTTGCATGATTTGAATGGAACTAACCCGGACTGACGCTATTTTCAGCAGAATTGCCATGGTGTTAGTTTTGTGCAGAAATAAAAGTTCTCAGAATGACATGAAAATCAACGGAGAATCAATTTGGACTATATAAAAATACTGGAAGAAGAATCCACGGCAGGGGGACCTCCACCTATCCACGAGGATGGGGGGCGCGCCCCCTGCCTCGTGGGCCCCCTAGAGCTCCACCGACCTCAACTCCAACTCCATATATTCGTGTTCGGGGAGAAAAAAAAGAAGAAGGATTCATCGTGTTTTACGATACGGAGCCGCCGCCAAGCACTAAACTCTCTCGGGAGGGCTGATCTAGTGTCCGTTCGGGGCTTCGGAGAGGGGAATCCGTTGCTGTCGTCATCATCAACCATCCTCCATCACCAATTTCATGATGCTCACCGCCGTGCGTGAGTAATTCCATTGTAAGCTTGCTGGACGGTGATGGGTTGGATGAGATTTATGTAACATCCCAAATTTTCAATTTGGAATGTTATACATAGATCATTCATGCATATCATATTTTATTGCATTTCGTTTTGCGATCCTCGAAATCCTAAGCAACTCAAGGACCCTTGGAGAGAGTTGGGGATTTCCCTGTTTTCATATTTGAGTTTTATCAAATATTGAAACGAGGATTTTGGTTTTAATTATTTTTCTCTCCAAAAATATTTCATGTTAAAATACATGAGAGGAGATAATATGACTTCTCCAAAATAAATGGAATATTGGAGGAAAAAGATTAAAATCAAATATTTGATTTTATCTGGAGTTTATTGCTATTTTATTTGAATTAGAAAAATTGCACGTTTTTTCAAAGTTGCATTTTAGGGCCAAGAAAATGTTCATCTTGTTCTAAATATTTTATTTAGACGGTGAAAATTTGTTTTGGCATTTTTAGAATTTTATTTTATTTTCTAGGATTTTTTTTAGTTTCGGCGGAATTATTATTTTTTGTAAAAAAAAAGTGCGCAGTGGCTAACTGGCCGAAGCCCAGCCGCCGGCCCGCTTCCCCCGTGTCGCCGTCTCCCTCCAAGAGACTGACGCCGCGGCCGCCTCGGACCGGGAGTCCGGCCGGGACTCCTCCCCGCCGCCTTTGCCCCTCCTCCAAGCCGCCACCCCCTCTCCTTAAATACCCCAACCCCGCCGCCACCACCACCCAACCCCGCCACCTCGGACCAGGAGTCCGGCCGGGACTCCTCC